>NW_018405790.1:0-221 GCF_002113885.1 Mizuhopecten yessoensis
GTAATCTGTCAGTTTAGGACATACCATTGTACGTACAACAGGGTAAATGATGTATGGTAAACTGTCAGTATAGGACATACCTTTGTACGTACAACGCGGTTAATGATGTACGGTAAACTGTAAGTATAGGACATACCATTGTACATAGAGCAGGGTTAATGATGTACGGTAAATTGTCAGTATAGGACAGACCATTGTACGTACAGCACGGTTAATGATGT
>NW_018405790.1:1625-2514 GCF_002113885.1 Mizuhopecten yessoensis
ATTGTACGTACAACAGGTGTAATGATGTTCGGTAATCTGTCAGTATAGGACATACCATTGTACGTACAACATAGTTAATGATGTACGGTAATCTGTCAGAATAGGACATACCATTGTACGTGCAACACGGTTAATGATGTAAGGTTAGCTGACAGTATAGGAAATATCATTGTACGTACAACAAGGTTAATGATGTATGGTAAACTGTCAGTATAGGACATACCGTTGTACGTACAACAAGGTTAATGATGTACGGTAAACTGTCAGAATAGGACGTACCATTGTACGTAGAACAGGGTTAATGATGTACAGTAATTTGTCAGAATAGGACATACCATTATACGTACAACAGGGTTAATGATGTACGGTTAGCTGACAGTATAGGACATACCATTGTCCGTACAACAGGGTTAATGATGTACGGTTAACTGTCAGTATACGACATACCATTGTACGTACAATAGGGGTAATTATGGACGGCAAACTGTCAGTATAGGACATACCATTGTCCGTACAACAGGGTTAATGATGTATGGTTAGCTGACAGTACGAAACACAACATGGTCTATACAATTGCTTTGGTTTCTTTGGGTATTAACAGCTATACACGGTTAATGATGTACGGTTAGCTGAAAGTATAGGACATACCATTGTACGTACAACAGGGTTAATGATGTACGGTTAGCTGACAGTACGAAACACAACAGGGTCTATACAATTGCTTTGATTTGTTTGGGTTTTACGTCCTATTAACAGCTATTTTCATTTCATGACATGCCAGGATTTTTATGGCGGAGGAAAGCCGGATTACCCGGAGAAAAACCACCGACCTGCAGAAAGTACTTGGCGACTGTCCCACGTAGGCCTCGAACCCGCGACCTAGTGGTGG
>NW_018405791.1:0-221 GCF_002113885.1 Mizuhopecten yessoensis
CTAATCCTTATAACCTTCTGGTGAAGAGGGGATGCTTGATGTCTTGTCCTTATAACCCTCTGGAGAAGAGGAGATGCTTGATGTCTCATCCTTATAACCTTTTGGTGAAAAGGGGATGCTTGATGTCTAATCCTTATAACCATCTGGTGAAAAGGGGAAGCTTGATGTCTAATCCTTATAACATTCTGGTGAAGAAGGGATACTTGATGTCTAATCCTTAT
>NW_018405791.1:800-1273 GCF_002113885.1 Mizuhopecten yessoensis
GTGCTTGATGTCTAATCCTTATAACCTTCCGGTCAAAAGTGGATGCTTGATGTCTAATCCTTTTAACCTTCTGGTGAAAAGTGGATGCTTGATGTTTAATCCTTATAACCTTATAGCGAGGAGGGGATGCTTGATGTCTAATCCTTATTACCTTCTGGTGAAAAGGGGATGCTTGATGTCTAATCCTTATAACCTTCTGGTGAAAATGGGATACTTGATGTCTTATCCTGATAACCTTCCGGTGAAAAAGGGATGCTTGATGTCGAATCCTTATAACCTACTGGGGAAAAGGGGATGCTTGATGTCTAAAGATGCTTGATGTCTAATCCTTATAACCTTCTGGTGAAAATGGGATACTTGATGTCTTATCCTGATAACCTTCCGGTGAAAAAGGGATGCTTGATGTCTAATCCTTATAACCTACTGGGGAAAAGGGGATGCTTGATGTCTAATCCTTATAACCTTATGATAAA
>NW_018405791.1:2065-10163 GCF_002113885.1 Mizuhopecten yessoensis
ATGCTTGATGTCTAATCCTTATAACCTTCTGTTGAAAAGTGGATGCTTGATGTCTAATCCTTTTAACCTTCTGGTGAAAAGTGGATGCTTGATGTTTAATCCTTATAACCTTCTGGCGAAGAGGGTATGTTTGATGTTTAATCTCTATAACTCTCTGGTGAAAAGGGGATGTTTGATTTCTAATCCTTTTAACCTTATGCTGAAGAGGGGAAACTTGATGTCTAATCCTTATAACCTTTTGGTGAGGAGGGGATGCTTGATGTCTAATCCTTATAACTTTCTTGTGAGGAGGGGATGCTTGATGTCTAATCCTTTTAACCTTCTGGTGAAAAGTGGATGCTTGATGTTTAATCCTTATAACCTTATAGCGAGGAGGGGATGCTTGATGTCTAATCCTTTTAACCTTCTGGTGAAAAGGGGATTCTCGATGTCTTTTCCTTATAACCTTCCGGTGAAGAGGGGATACTTGATGTCGAATCCTTATAACCTTCTGGTGAAAAGAGGATGCTTGATAACCTTCTGGTGAAAAGGGGATTCTCGATGTCTTTTCCTTATAACCTTCCGGTGAAGAGGGGATACTTGATGTCGAATCCTTATAACCTTCTGGTGAAGAGAAGATACTTGATGTCTAATCCTTATAAACTTCTGGTGAAAAGGGGATGTTTGATGTCTAATCCTGATAACCTTCTGGTGAAAAGGGGATGTTTGATTTCTAATCCTTTTAACCTTATGCTGAAGAGGGGAAACTTGATGTCTAATCCTTATAACCCTCTGGTGAAAATGGGATACTCGATGTCTTATCCTGATAACCTTCTGGTGAAAACGGGATGTTTGATGTCTCATCCTTATAACCTTATTGTGAAGAGGGGATGCTTGATGTCTAATCCTTTTAACCTTCTGGTGAAAAGTGGATGCTTGATGTTTAATCCTTATAACCTTATAGCGAGGAGGGGATGCTTGATGTCTAATCCTTTTAACCTTCTGGTGAAAAGTGGATGCTTGATGTTTAATCCTTATAACCTTATAGCGAGGAGGGGATGCTTGATGTCTAATCCTTTTAACCTTCTGGTGAAAAGTGGATGCTTGATGTTTAATCCTTATAACCTTCTGGCGAAGGGGGGATGCTTGATGTCTAATCCTTTTAACCTTCTGGTGAAAAGTGGATGCTTGATGTTTAATCCTTATAACCTTATAGCGAGGAGGAGATGCTTGATGTCTAATCCTTATTACCTTCTGGTGAAAAGGGGATGCTTGATCTCTAATCCTTATAACCTTCTGATGAAGGGGGATACTTGATGTCTAATCCTAAAAACCTTCTGGTGAAAAGGGGATGCTTGATGTCTAATCCTTATAAACTTATGGTGAAAATGGGATGTTTGATGTCTAATCCGTATAACCTTCTGGTGAAAAGGGGATTCTCGATGTCTTTTCCTTATAACCTTCCGGTGAAGAGGGGATACTTGATGTCTAATCCTAAAAACCTTCTGGTGAAAAGGGGATGCTTGATGACTAATCCTTATAACCTTATGGTGAAAAAGAGATGTTTGATGTCTAATCCTTATAACCTTCTGGCGAAGAGGGTATGTTTGATGTTTAAACTCTATAACTCTCTGGTGAAAAGGGGATGTTTGCTTTCTAATCCTTTTAACCTTATGGTGAAGAGGGGAAGCTTGATGTCTAATCCTTATAACTTTCTGGTGATGAGGGGATGCTTGATGTCTAATCCTTATTACCTTCTGGTGAAAAGGGGATGCTTGATCTCTAATCCTTATAACCTTCTGATGAAGGGGGATACTTGATGTCTAATCCTTATAAACTTATGGTGAAAATGGGATGTTTGATGTCTAATCCGTATATCCTTCTGGTGAAAAGGGGATGCTTGATCTCTAATCCTTATAACCTTCTGATGAAGGGGGATACTTGATGTCTAATCCTAAAAACCTTCTGGTGAAAAGGGGATGCTTGATGTCTAATCGTTATAACCTTCTGGCGAGGAGAATATGTTTCATGTTTAATCCCCATAACCTTCTGGTGAAAAGGGGATGTTTGATTTCTAATCCTTTTAACCTTATGCTGAAGAGGGGAAACTTGATGTCTAATCCTTATAACCTTCTGGTGAAGAGGGGATGATTGATGTCTTATTTTTTATAACCTTATGGTGAAGAGGGGATACTTGATGTCTAATCCTTATAACCTTCTGGTGAGAAGGGGATGATTGATGTCTAATCCTTATAACCTTATGGTGAAAAAGAGATGTTTGATGTCTAATCCTTATAACCTTCTGGTGAAGAGGGGATACTTGATGTCTAATCCTTATAAACTTCTAGTGAAAAGGGGATGCTTGATGTCTAATCCTTTTAACCTTCTGGTGAAAAGGGGATGCTTGATGTTTAATCCTTATAACCTTATAGCGAGGAGGAGATGCTTGATGTCTAATCCTTATTACCTTCTGGTGAAAAGGGGATGCTTGATGTCTAATCGTTATAACCTTCTGGCGAGGAGGGGATGTTTGATGTTTAATCCCTATAACCCTCTGGTGAAAAGGGGATGTTTGATTTCTAATCCTTTTAACCTTCTGGTGAAAATGGGATACTTGATGTCTTATCCTGATAACCTTCCGGTGAAAAAGAGATGCTTGATGTCTAATCCTTATAACCTACTGGTGGAAAGGGGATGCTTGATGTCTAATCCTTATAACCTTATGGGGAAGAGGGGATGCTTGATGTCTAATCTTTATAACCTTCTGGTGAAAAGGGGATGCTTGATGTCTAATCCTTTTAACCTTCTGGTGAAAAGGGGATGTTTGATTTCTAATCCTTTTAACCCTATGGTGAAGAGGGGAAGCTTGATGTCTAACCCTTATAACCTTCTGGCGAAGAGGGGGATGCTTGATTTCTAATCCTTATAACCTTCTGGTGGAAAGGGGATGCTTGATGTCTAATACTTATAACCTTATGATAAAGAGGGGATGCTTGATGTGTAATCTTTATATCCTTCTGGTGAAAAGGGGATGTTTGATTTCTAATCCTTTTAACCTTATGGTGAAGAGGGGAAGCTTGATGTCTAATCCTTATAACCATCTGGCGAAAAGGGGGATGCTTGATGTCTAATCCTTATAACCTTATGGCGAAGAGGGGATGCTTGATGTCTAATCCTTATAACCTTCTGGTGAAGAGGGGATGTTTGATGTCTAATCCTTATAACCTGATGGCGAAGAGGGGATGCTTGATGTCTTGTCCTTATAATCTTATGTTGAAGAGGGGATGCTTGATTTCTAATCCTTATAACCTTCTGGTGAAAAGGGGATGCTTGATGTCTAATCCTTATAACCTTCTGGCGAAGAGGGGGATGCTTGATTTCTAATCCTTATAGCCTTCTGGTGAAAAGGGGATGCTTGATGTCTAATCCTTATAACCTTCTGGCGAAGGGGGGATGCTTGATGTCTAATCCTTATAGCCTTCTGGCGAAGAGGGGATGCTTGATGTCTAATCCTTATAACCTTCTGGTGAAAAGGGGATGCTTGATGTTTAATCCTTATAACCTTCTGGTGAAAAGAGGATGCTTGATGTCTAATCCTTATAACCTTCTGGTGAAAAGGGGATGCTTGATGTCTAATCCTTATAACCTTCTGGTGAAAAGGGGATGCTTGATGTCTTATCCTTATAACCTTCTAGTGAAAAGGGGATGCTTGATGTATAATCCTTATAACCTTATGGCGACGAGGGGATGCTTGATGTCTAATCCTTATAACCTTCTGGCGAAGAGGGAATGCTTGATGTATAATCCTTATAACCTTATGGCGAAGAAATGTTGGGATGGGATTTGGTCAAATATGATTTCTACAGTTTATAAAGTTTGATGTCATATTGTCTTTTAACGGATTAACCTAATGACACATTTGAACTCTTCCAATTCAATGGTTAGAATAGTTTATTATGAAATTTCAGGAGCGAATGAGTTAATATAATATAAAATATCATTTTTTTGTTTAACCCCTATAGTGGGAAGGGTGTTATGTCAATTAATGTAAATTTACCGTTTATTGCTGCTACAGTCGGAAGGGGGAAATGCAATACCCTCCACATGGTATTCTCGATTGCCTTGTCGAACCTGACAACCGTTTCGCTGTCCTGAGACATCATCCAGTCCAGGTCGAACCCGTTGCTGTAGAACTTGCCCTCTCCTGTTGTTATTAGCGCCTTGCAATCTGTATTTCTGGTTTAGCAAAGTAATAATTATGTTACAGTTTAATAATTTCGTCCATTTCTCTTTCTGACAAAGTAAATCACATCAACGTACACGTAATTTCCATCTGTGAATTCAATATATAATTATTTGATATCCTTCACTGCTGCTCCGGATTTTGAAAATCTATTTGTTTACAAATATTTGTGATTTCAATAATCTCTCTTAAAGGTAAACGAAATCCAAAACCAAAAAATAATTGCCGATTGTGCCAGAGTGTCATAAAATTATTACTAAAAATGAAATATGTGCATTTTGCACATGTTTTGATGGTTAGGTAAGTTTATTGCCTTTTTCAAAAATGCTGTTTTCAAGTCGATCTCATAAATCGCGAAGTATTGACCAATTTATCTCCCTTGACTGTGACGTCATATGCGACAAGCGCTAATTTCGTGGCATAGATTCTGCGCCTTTTGTCAGAGGATGTAAACAAACAAACGTCAAAATGGCACAATGTACGGCCATCAACTGTAATAAGAGCAGTAATCGCGGACAGAAAAGTCTATTTGCTTTTTCGCGAGATAGAAAACTGCGTTAAATATGGGTAATGAAACTGAAGAGAGGCAATTTTTCTTCAAAGGACCATTCCAGACACACCAGGGCGAAAATCATTAAAACCAGGAGCGATTTCAACAATTTTTTAATTTTTTTTTCAGTAGCCAACATTTTTCAGTAGCCAACATTCGGAAAAACACTCCAGGCCGGTCAGTAGACAGTTATCTCGTCAACGCCCATTTATCAACCACAAACAAAAATCGGACAAGACGATGTCTCGAGGTAAAAAATAAATGATATTGCATCGATTGTATTTATAATTGTATTGTTTAAATGATATTGCAAAAAGATGCCTGTGCATTTACATGCTTATGAAGTAGAACCTTCGTTTTAAGTTCCCTCCTTTTTTTTTAATTGTTATTTTACATTGTAATGAGTTCGCATGTATATTATATAGGATACATGATTACATGTCTCGTATTAAAGTTGGTGATATTTTCTGGTGGAAATTACGTTCCATTTGTTTATTTTATTATTATTTTCGTTTGTAGTTACTACCAGACATAACAAGTCACAATAGCCAGACAAATACGTATACTCCAAGTACACATGCACAGTACCATCCTAACCAAGTGCATATGGAAACCCAGACATCAGCATTGGATCTGACCAAAACAGCAGACAAATGTGTTCGACCAAATGATCCTCTAGAGACATACAATGTTGGCTGTCAAACATCTTACAACCTAACAGTAAGTATATGAATAAATTTCAATATTTTCTGAGTACATATTCAGCATAAATATTTCTATGAAGGCCTTATAATTACTCGATCATATGTATGTTTCTAAATATTTGCTAATACATGTAGATTCATTATGCAGTTAACTATAACAGAATACTGTTATGCAATTTTAGAGAAGTACAAGTATATTGTCTTTCTTGGTTTTCTATATATTTTATATAGAGAAGTGTTATTTGTGTATCTGTAGTTCATTTTCTATAAATAGTTTCACTGAAGTTGAGGATGAAATTTAAAAAATAGCCCAATGCCAATTAAAACTTACAGGTGTACATATACATTGGATCTCGAGACTACTGAAATGAAAATGTCTGTTGTAATAATAATGTAAATCAAAATAAATTACAATGTTTAGACAGTACAGAAACGTCGCCATGTTAGTTTACAGACAAGGATTTCAGAAATGAAGCCTACAGTGATGTCTTGTGGGGTACAGGCCACATGCCAGACTATGTCTGCATCTGTACAATGTCACAGATACAACCAAACCCAGAAGAAACATACAGGAAGTGAATCTGATGATGAAAGTGACATGGATATTTCTCCACCAGACCAGGGCCATGATTCTGAATGGAGTCCATCACCGAGATGACTATTCAGATTTAGAGATGTCGCACCCTTTTATAAGTTCGACAGTAACGAAACTGACCCAGACAAGGCACACAAGTATGTTGTATTTGAACAATCTTTGTTTGAAGTTCTTGATATATGTCCTGTCTGCAGGAGGAGAAACTTGAAACACATCAAGACAACAGTTGGAACTTGTGTTTATTTAACAAGTAGTTGTGCCTGTGGATTTCTCCGAAAATGGAGGAGCCAGCCATTTTCAAATTCAATGCCCTGGGGAAACTTGGTGATAGCTTGTGGAATATTTTGTAGTGGGAACAGCCCTGTGAAAACATTTAATTTCATGAGCCATTCAGGTATTTTAGGTCTAAGTCTAACAGCATATGATAAACTCCAAAGGGCCTACATCGTACCTACCACATTATCATGCTGGCAATTCCAACAGTCTGTGTATCTGAATGATAAAAGGAATAGTGGTAGGTCATCGAAACTAGGTGGTGATGCCAGATGCAGTTCCCCGGGACACACTGCAAAAAAAGGAAGCTACACACTTATGGATGTGGAAACTGCCAAAGTGGTTGATATTCAGCTTGTTCAGGTAATTGAATACTAACCTTTTGATGTGGTCAAGACAAAAATGGTGATAAACAATATTTTGGTGCTTTGTCACTTACATTGATAATATATAGTAGTCCTAATGTGATTGAACTGTGCTAATTTGTTATATAGACTGTATATATGTACATGTAGTATAATAATTTCCATCTTTCAATTTATTTAAAATGTTTTTCATCACATACAAATCACTTGCAAAGCTGCCTTAAATTTGCATAATAATTCAATTATTGTACATTATAATCTATTTATGTTAAAAAGAAATATTCTGCTTTTTTCCATATTTTATCCCCATGTTAATTAAACTATTTCAGTCAAATGATGTGAAAAACTCCAATGCTATGGAACATGAAGGACTGAAGCGCTGCTTCCAATTCTTGAAGGATGAGGGCATCCCTGTTTCAGATTTGGTAACCGATAGACATTGTCAAGTGAAGAAATTGATGAAATGTGAACATCCAGATGTAAACCATTGGTTTGATGTTTGGCATGTTGCAAAGGGTAAGCTATCTTAACCCTTTCACCAATGTAGACCATAATGGAATCATCCATATAAATGCATGGTAGAGTCTACTAAAGTAACATAGGGGTGAGAGGGTTAAGTATAATCATGCATTAATAGCTCAGATATCAGTATTTTGTCTCTAGGTCTGCTAAAATATTTATAGTTATATATAACAAAATTACTTTCCATAAAATGTTCATGTTCTTCTATACATTTTTACCCTCGGATTATAGCAGTCAGCTACTACATCAATATTTCTATGAATGTATGCCTCTAATGATACATGACTATTACAATTTCATGTATTTAATTTACAGGAATGCATTGTCAATTGTTAGGGGGAAATACTTAAAAATATGATTTTTATTTTATTTTATTTTTTTATTATATTTTCAAAATTTTATGACATAAACATATATATAAATATACATACAATGTACATGAGCGTCTAGAATCGCCTTTAAATAATGTATATACTGTTCAAAATATTCTATCAAGTGTCAGTATTCGTCTTACATTATATATTAACAAATAAGTAAAGATTCACATTCTGATATTAAAAATAAACTTCCGGACATTCTTGTCCGTACTCTATTCTAATTAAAATTGTATTATAATCCAGCGTCTGATTTCCGGTTAGAGCATAGACCTAAATTAACGGGACCGCCGACTCCATGACGTCACACTCTATAATCAACCAAGGAGCTTCCCGATGTTCGCAGCGCCCCCACCGGGTGGTATAGGAAGCAACTTCCGGTTTGCTCCAGGGGTAAAACAATGGGTGGCAAACACTGTTGTGTGGTCGGTTGTACCAACTCCAGTAAGAAAACAGGACAGGGTATTAATTACTTTGGCTTTCCCAAAGATGC
>NW_018405791.1:13449-40649 GCF_002113885.1 Mizuhopecten yessoensis
TATATATATATATATATATACTTTCTCATAACATTGACAAATATCGAAAATACTAATAAATACACAGACGAGACAAAACACTCGGAGAGCATAACTACTTATGTTAATAAAGCTCTTCTTGAATTTGCAGCTTTAATGTATTTGGCCAATTTTGCTAATTCATTTGTGTTTTGTCCGTTAAATAACTGAATTAATTTAAACATGCTCGGTTAGAGTCACGGTGGTGAACAGACTTCGATTCGCACACACGTTATTATATGGTAAATATTAGTATATGAAATGCTTCGTATGGTATAACATCATCCAATTCAGCGAATTAAAGTGCCATGTTAGCGTTCTAGTTCTAGAGTACGTGTTGATAATAGTCAGGGTATAATCTATTAAACAAAAACATTTTCTTTTCCGACCCCCCGACCCCAAATAAAAAACCCAAGGCTTCAATATGTCTAGGTGCTAGTTAATATACCTTGCAATAATTTATAGTTCTGAATTAGTATACGTGTAGATTTTGTATCTCTTATTGAGTTTGATTTTGTAAATACTTTTCTAATAATACATGTTTAAACATTTTAAATGTAGATAGTGGTGTCTGTCTCTTGTTTTGATATTTTATTATATTTCTTGTTTTCCAGATAACCCATTTCATTGTATAGACAACAGTGTTTGGTATTGCTGTGTTTGTATCTGAACATTCTCCTAGCAATATTATTTCTTTGTTCAAAGTAATCAATAGTCCAGGTATTTCATTTATAACATTATTTTGTATGAGTTCTACCACTTGAGTAACAAAGTTACAATGCAAAAATAGGTAGCTCAATGTTTCTAATTCAACATTACACATATGACATATACCATTGGATCGATTCATAACATGGAGTTTATATTCAGTATAAACTATTTTATGTACACATTTCCAATGAAGTTCCCTTATTTTTGTTTCTGTTGCAATCAGTTTACATTTATTATTTCCCCATATTTTCTCCCAATTAAATGTTTTTTGAAGTTCATCTTCCCACTTTATTTCTGATTTAGATCTTGTTTTTGGAAGTAATGTATTTTGCAGCATGGTAATTTTTAAGTCTTTATTTTTCATAATTTTTGTTCCCTTACATAATGACAAAATTATTTCAAATTTATTATTTCTGAAGAGGTCTTCTGACTTAGGATTATCGATTTGATTATTTTCAGTATGATCTTTTAATATTCTGAGAAAATTTAGAGGTATAGCTTTCCTAATTTTAGAGATTTCTGATATCCAATTCTGTTTATTGATAAGTTTTGCAAATATAATATCATTCCCTTTAAATTCCTCCTTTTCATCATCCCAAATATCTGCTACTTTTGTGATATCACTTAATGAGAAAGACTGTATAAATAAGGCTTTGTACCGAAATTGTATGTAGGTGTTCCCAAATAAATTTTGGTTTAGAATTTCTTTTTTTTTTTAGTGGTGCGTTAACTCCTTTAAGTTTTGCCCATGCTTTCAAGCTATCTTCATAAAAAGTTGGTAGTATTCTGTTAATATCAAGGCCCTGTAGGTCCGAACAAGTGCACAAAAACATTTTTACTTGATGTCTAATTTAGTAAGATAGTATCTACCTATAGAGTTCCAGTTCTCATTTTTAATTTTTAGAGTGGATTATCTTATAAAAAAAAATATGAAATTGATACATTAGTTTACATCACAGCTCTGTAATATCTACCAATCATATATACTCAGGGGTTTTAAACTGTTATAGGTGTGTACAAGAAGCTAGAAGCTCTGGGGAAGTCAAATAAATATGCAGTAGCTGGAGAATGGGCCAGATCCAACAGCATGGATTTTGATCTCATTTGGTCTGGAGCATTCTTTGAAATCTTTCTTCTTCAGTAGACATGTATAGTGTTTTGCCATAATCACTGAAATATCCAGGTGAGCGATACGGGCCATCTGGGCCTCTTGTTTGGTACCCTAAACTTTTAATGCAGATCTACACATTTGTGAAGAAGATAATTAAGCCTTCAGTCCAAAGACGGGATTATTTGGTATATAATCTGAAATTCTGAATTTTATAGTCTACTGTTGTGTCACATTTATAAAAGAAACATGTATCTGACCAGTGATTATATATGTTTATTTATCGCACCTCGGACAAAAATGTCCAAAATCCATTGGTTTAGAGCTATCACGTGGTTACCCTCTAATTTTCTATATAGGGTCAGTAGGATTCCATTATAGGGCAATATGGCCGCCCACTGCTCACCGCTTCAAAACTAAAACAACAGATACCGGGTACCTGAATATTCTGAAAATGATACAATGCTCACCGTAATTGCCATTCGCTACATTGTATCGTAAAATGATAGGAGTTGCTTCCCCTACGCCAGGCAAAATTAGTAAGACGCTGTCGCAAGCGACCGTCTTTTGTTTTAGCGTGGGTGCCGTCCCCTTATCTAAGCGTTTCGGTGACATTGAGAGACAACAGCACAACAACAACATGGAGAGATTTGGGCAGACGACAACGGAAGAAATAGACAAGAAGCGACTAAACAGTCACTTTCATTTTAAGCAAAAAGGGTCCTCGATGCGATAAATTCGTTATATAGTCAGTTACTGACCCTCTACAGAACCATAGAGGGTCAGTAAGATGTATAGGAGGCTCGGGCTCCGCCCTCGCCCCCTATAAATCTTACTGACGGTAAAAAGTTGACTTTTTATTGAGAGTCTCAATTCATATATTTTCATGGAAAACATATATAACAAACCTATATATACACACATTTTAAACAAAATGGTCCGATTATAACGATAAGATAGACACTGACGGAAAGGAAATCACTCCCGTGTTTTTCGAATGCCTTTTCGATGATATTTTGATGGCACGTTGAAATGGAAAATAAATAAATAAAAAAACTCAAGTCGAAGTCCTGACCGAAGGTACGGCGCAATAGCTACCAGCTTATTGCCCAAACTGTTTTGCAGTTTATCATTATTTCTAACTTGTATAATTAACATTGTGTATGACGAGTTTAGTTCACTAAAATTTAAGGAAAAGAGAGAACAACAGCGAAATGTTCACGATAACTGGTCGCGGCTTAGTATTCATATTTAGATAGTACATATGAGGATTCCACACTTCCATATATGGTCACTGAGTGACCACGTGAGATGACACAGTCGTGCGAGTGGTCAGTACATAGTCATTTTTCGAAGCGAGTGGACGTACGTGCAAATTATATGAGGAAAACCACAGTTATACATCGTTTGTGGAACTTTTATATGAACACCTACAGGACAGACGTAGTGAGTAAATACTGACGTATTTTGGAAATACTAATTTCATTCCATGAACTTGTGAACTCTTAAGTTTTTTACACACACGATCGGGCCTTAGTGCCAATAATAGATACGATCAGGCCTGAGTGCCAATAACTTAGGCCTGAGTGCCACAAAGTGTAGGCCGTAGAGCCACTGTATACGTGATAACACGTTTTATGGGAAACATGTGTGGAGGACATGACCTCTGACCGAAGAACTATATCGTAATTTTACGGGTTCTGATATTTATACCGTCGATCACCATCATGGCTATTGAGGCTGAACCTTCAGTCAATGCTCAAAGTTCATCAGAGAACGTAAGCAGTGATGCGACAATCATTGAACTGTTGTTACAATCACAAGTCCAGACGCTTGAGAGCATCAACAAATTGCACTATTCAGTGCAGGATGTGCAAAATTTAATGTATTCTTGACCGTCAGACACCGTGACTCAATCGATGGAACGGCAAAACAGATAGGATGTTGGCTGTTCTGGTATTGGGGACGACCCACATGTGATCGGGTGTCGCACTATAGTGGGCGGAGCTATGATCATCCGGGTGTCTTTCAAGATAGCGGCGCCCATGACATGTCTGAAGATGGGGAATCAGAGACGCCAGACGACGGGTTTAACGCTGTTTTGGATGATATCGAAGATTCCAATGACACATCGAGTGTGGTTGATGATCTCCTCAAAGATATGGAGGAGATCTAATATGTTTTACGGCACGGCCGTTAGTGAGGGCGGAGCCAGGTTGTACTGTAAATGTATCGGAATATCGGTACTGTACTCTTTCAAGCATTGAGTGATGTGTTAAATTACTAAATCAGACTTACATGCATAGCTATACAGTGTACATTACAGTTAAGTTTTCCGCCTAGGCGTATGAATGATGACATGACATTAATGTGAGAATGCGAAAGGTTCAATAGACTCTATATAAGTATTTAAATTTGCACCTCTTGAATCCATTGCAAGAATCAAGTGCAGCATATTCTACAAGACATTGTTATAAAACATATTAGGATGGATATTGTTAATCATGTATAATAGCATAGTTATCTGATATCCACGAAAAAATATACATATATATTATATATGTATATATCTTTACGAATAAGCCCTTTGGATTACTTCAACCTAACTTCAATGATTTATAAATATTTCATCCAGAGAGAATTTATGCATAGTAATTTACAATTTTTATGCTTTTTATGTATAACAATTAATTTGTTCAATGCTATAAAAACTGGATTTATATGAAGTTTCTATTAAAAATAAGAAGAATATGCGAAATCACATTTTTTGTCATTTTTCAATACCCATCATTGCAGCCAAGAGAGTCAATAGATCTATATATCATATATATATTGTGGATGAATACATTTGTTTCAGCAACTTACTGACTGTATGCTTTATATGTCTCTGCTTTATGTATAGTTTTAGCAATAGAGAAAATGTATTGTTTCCTCAATTAGAAATTGAAATTGAATCGTGCGGATTTGTATAACAGCAGATTTTCTTTTATGAATAAAAAAAATAGCTGTGAGATAGTAATCAAAAAGGAGGAGATCTAATATGTTTTACGGCACGGCCGTTAGTGAGGGCGGAGCCAGGTTGTACTGTAAATGTATCGGAATATCGGTACTGTACTCTTTCAAGCATTGAGTGATGTGTTAAATTACTAAATCAGACTTACATGCATAGCTATACAGTGTACATTACAGTTAAGTTTTCCGCCTAGGCGTATGAATGATGACATGACATTAATGTGAGAATGCGAAAGGTTCAATAGACTCTATATAAGTATTTAAATTTGCACCTCTTGAATCCATTGCAAGAATCAAGTGCAGCATATTCTACAAGACATTGTTATAAAACATATTAGGATGGATATTGTTAATCATGTATAATAGCATAGTTATCTGATATCCACGAAAAAATATACATATATATTATATATGTATATATCTTTACGAATAAGCCCTTTGGATTACTTCAACCTAACTTCAATGATTTATAAATATTTCATCCAGAGAGAATTTATGCATAGTAATTTACAATTTTTATGCTTTTTATGTATAAAAATTAATTTGTTCAATGCTATAAAAACTGGATTTATATGAAGTTTCCATTAAAAATAAGAAGAAAATGCGAAATCACATTTTTTGTCATTTTTCAATACCCATCATTGCAGCCAAGAGAGTCAATAGATCTATATATCATATATATATTGTGGATGAATACATTTGTTTCAGCAACTTACTGACTATATGCTTTATATGTCTCTGCTTTATGTATAGTTTTAGCAATAGAGAAAATGTATTGTTTCCTCAATTAGAAATTGAAATTGAATCGTGCAGATTTGTATAACAGCAGATTTTCCTTTATGAATAAAAAATAGCTGTGAGATAGTAATCAAAAATGAAAATGTTACAGTACAGTATGGATTCAATTTTTTTCTTCTATTTTTTTCGTGCGAAATATCAATTAAAAAATTCTGATGAAAAAACTTGTATGCTTTTTTATCCTATCATTTTGCATCACTGTGATAAACTCCCTTTTTGTTGACAACCACGTTGTTTTGTTGATATTCCGTTTTCTAAATATATACCACTGCAATCTTTACCTAGAGTTGTCGTAGGGAGTGCAAGGACCGTAACTCTACGTGATAGTCTCGTTCAACCAGACTCTTGTTGTCTGCGCAAGCGTCTGATTGAACGAGACTACACTGCCGATACAATAATTTTTCGACCATTCAGAACAAGAGCGATGTAGCCGGTAACGTTATGTCAAGGGAGTTTACATCTTTAACCGGAAAGTATCAAATATTTAAGTGTTTCGAGATCAAGATGGCGGAGATTACAGTGCGTGCGACCGGCGGCCATGTTAAGACAAGTTTTTCAGTTCCATAGGTATTGTGAATATTCTTTATTTTCTTACATACGTGTTACCTATAAGGAGAGCTTCGCTCTCACGGGCCCGCGAGAGACCTCCACCCTCTATAACAACGAAGAGGTATGTGGACCTAACATCAATGACAAACTGGCCAGTTCCTGCAACGGTGCTTTTCGAACTATGATCGGTGCACACTGTCTTAGTGACACCAAGGCGAAGTACAATCGGCCGATTAATTGTCCTAATTTGACAACACCCAAAGTCAACATTGAGGTTTGGACAGAGGCAGAACCAAAGACAAATCAGTACAAAAAAATCAATCCATGATGGTAAAAGCTAAACAGTCTCATTAAAGTCTCCAAGGGAGGTAACACGGCACCTGCTGTGAAGGAAAACGCAGTTAAACTCATGGACACGTTAAAGATGCAGTCGTAGGCTTTCACAGAGCTGTCACAACTCAGAAAGGACAATTTTAAATGCTCCCAAGCGATACCAGAAGTTGTGTCTACCGGGGAATGCTGTCACGACACAGCTGTTCGGGGACGACCTACCTAAACAAATCAAAGAAAATACACGACACAAGGACCCTATCAAAAAAAGTGGGACGTCAATATACATCACCATCACCCAGGGGCAAGCCGTACAACTACCAGGGTCAAAGTAACCCTTTTGGGAGAGGCTACAACCAAGGTTACAACCAATATACGGGGATACCAACAACATTCAAACCACAGGGGTCAATACCGTGCAGCGCCTTTCCAAAAGCCAACAAGCCGGGGATCTTTTTTACGCCGCAGAGGCCGACAAAATCAAAAGGACTAGATTTGTCGAAGGTAAGCCACATGCCTTGTTGCCTCAACTTCAAAATACACCTGAAATTTTTCACTCTGGGAAAACAGCCTCATTCTTGAATAACTGACATAATATTTCATCTGATGACTGGATCTTGAATAGTGTGAACGGGTACTCGATTGTTTTTGAACAGTTTCCAAATCAGCGGAGGGCCCCAAGGCCTTTAAGCTTTACCCCAAAAGAGAGAGAACTCATTGTTAGAGAAATGACAAAGCTTATCGCGAAGCACATTATTGAACCAACTGTACACAACGATGGTGAATACATCTCAAACATTTTTCCTCGCCGTATCATCCTAAATTTAAGCTCTCTTAACGAGTTTGTCGAACATCATCATTTTAAAATGGATATGGCCATCGTATTGATGAGGAAAGATTGTTTCTTTGCCTCAGCAGATTTAAAAGACGCTTATTATTCGATCCCGGTCGCTGAACGAGATAGAAAATTCATGAAATTTTACTGGGATTACCAATTATTCCAGTTCATTTGTCTCGCGAATGGGTTGTCTTGTGCACCACGTGTATTCACAAAAATCATGAAATGCGTGTTTTCTACGTTACGAAAGTGCGGCCATATAAACACAAGTTACATTGATGATTCACTGTTATTGGGAGACTCACAAAAACAATGTTTGGACAATGTGACCGACACCGTTAGCCTTATGGACTCTTTGGGGTTCACTGTTCACCCCCATAAATCTATCCCAGAACCTACACAGTGTATAACATACCTGGGGTTTGTACTAAATTCTATTGACATGACTGTGAAACCAGCAGCAGACAAAGCTACCAAGATAAAGAAGTTATGTGAGACTTTTATACATAGAGACACTTGTACAATCAGACAAGTTTCTGAACTGATAGGCACCCTGCTTTACATTACAAAAAACTAGAGATTTTCAAAAACCTTAATCTAAAACAGGCTAAAGGCAATTATGATGACAACATGCACATTTCACTTGAATGTAAGGAAGACATAATGTGGTGGATCAATAATATTGAGTCAACATGCAAGGCAGTGACCTTGACACCGCCACAGGTGACCCTGGCCTCTGATGCCTCAGGATATGGCTGGGGGGCTACTGTGGTTGACACTGCCGAGTCTACAGGTGGCATGTGGTCAGATATAGAGACTGACTTACACATCAATGTGCTTGAGTTAAAATCTGTTTTGTTAGCTTTGCAGACTTTCTGTCGCGACATCCAAAACTCGCACATCAAGTTGTTCGTCGACAATATGACAGCAGTTATATATCTGAACAAACCAGGGGTAGACTTAGCGAGCGTATACCGACACGGCCACGATCACACACTAGGATACATATGCTAGACAATATAAATACATACTTTACACTGCTAACTAGGTCCTGTGTCACTTAGTTTGTTTATCATTTCTAAGAGTACCATGAAAGATATCCACACACTTCATTTGCCTCAACTCGCCAAGACATGAGGAAAGTTCGTTTCTGCACTATGGTAAGGTACACACATGTATTCGTTGTTTACACACGTGTGTGATAGGCCTGTCGCTACACACTCCTCTTTATAACTTACCTCTCGACCTCATTTAGTGCCTGATTGAGGCTATCGAGAAAGATCAAATTTAGGCGGTTTTGTCCATTCCTCATCCGCACGATGGCGAATCTATCCTGGGTAAACTCTACGGTGACAAGGCGTTTCTCCATCGGTCTGTCTGAAGGCGAATCTGAATATAAACAACCCTTGGACCGGAAGACGACATAACCACTGGGCAGGGGAGAAATCATTTTCGCTAGTTGAAGCTGATAGCCTATTATAACAGATATATCTTATTTGTAATAGTCGTCTTTACTCTCGATAAACGACAACTCCTGGGTTATTTGTTGACCTGTTTATTACTTATAAATAACCTGTAACATGAAATACATAATATTACTATACATAATGAAACAAACATGTGAAACACCTACCTTGCCGTAGCCAGGATATTTCATAGGTTTTTTAACTGTGACATTCAATCTATATATTATATAGAAATTACAGTTTTTATCTAATTATACAACATACTTACAAATATGTAAAATACCCACCTCTTCAATGTGATGAGGGTTTTCTCGGAACAAAGTCCGCCGAGTCCTAAAAAGACTAAAATCAAAAGGAAACAATATACACTTATATTTAAAAACTTGCTTCTTCGAAATCACTTGTTTACTGCATTGACCACGCCCGATTTCTATATTTAAAAATACTTCAAAATATTAACTTTACTTTAAAACAAAAATATTACGTTAATTAAAGATATTATTAAATAGATACTATAATGAATTACACTGCTATTTATACACTGGTATTACGGTCTTGTACCCGCTACATATTTCAATTTCTATGCTGGCTAGGTATAAGTACGAATAGGTATGCTCGCTCTGGCCGCTCTATTCAAAGTGACCAGTGCGCCAGTAAACTACCCAAGATCCAACACTAATAACTGAACAAACAGGGTTGCAACACATTACATCACATCCGCCCAGTACCTCACTGGCATTCACACGTGGTATTTCTGCTCACGCGCTAAAAGTTTCGCCGCAATGTGTCTCGTACAATATTATACGGAAGGATGCTTTCCATTCCATACGGACGCGTACAGCTAAATACCACAAATATGTTAAAAGCAATAATGGCAAATGATGTCACTACTACATGTTAATCAGCCGTTAACGTACATCATGTATAAGTGGAATGGAGCAGTAACTATTTTTGAGAACAGTCATAAACAATACCCTCCGCATTTAAGCTATTCTGGTCTCTGTGGATAATAAGATGTATATATATAGATAGAAGGAGGCAAGCATTTGTGTTGAACCGAAAGTCGTGAAAGGTTGGATAGGCCGAAAGGAACTTCAGTGAAAATGAATTCATTAAACATGCAGAACTAAAACTACGGACCATTGGTAATCTATATAGATGAAACAACGGACCACGGACGAAAGGCGTTTAGTATAGTCTGACTGCCAGATAATTGACGCTAAAGTATCGAGTTATGCTGCCCACAAACAGCAATAAATGGAATTACTCCAGGCTCTTACGAGGATAACGGCAGTGATGATTGTAAATCAATTTGGATTAACGAAAATCATCAATACATCTACTGCACATTTACATAAAATGTCATCAATATCAACTCCGTCATTTGAGTTATATATATACATTGTTTTCAAAATAAAGTTTTGACATTGTACATGGTTATGGTGACCATTTCGAATTGCACATTAACTTAAAACATAGTAACGTTTGTTGATTACCTTGTACATAACAATTATCAAACCCGTTCTTTGGTTTGTTTGTGTGTGATGTCCTATTAACAGCTATGGCCAGTTAAAGACGTGCGCGGTTTTGGTGGTGGAGGAAAGCCGGAGTTCCCGGAGAAAAAACGCCGACCTACCGTCAGTACCTGGCGACTACCCCACGTAGGTCTGGAACCCACGAGCCAGTGGAGGGCTAGTGGTAGCGGCAGCATGTCAGATGCCTTAACCACTTGGCCACCGCGGCCCCTTAATAGTAAAACCCAAATATAGGGAAATGTGGCGTGTGTTGTAACACACCGTCTCTACAGGGAGTAGGGAACTGCTCTCAGGTCCCCAAATCAGTTTGAAGGTGAAGGAAAATTACTCACGTGTGTTCAGTTTGAGGTCAGGATGTCAAAACCGGGAAGAAAAGATGACAGACGATAAAAAAGGACGAATCACAACAGCAAAGCTAAAGAGATTCATGTTTAAAATACATATTTTTTTATCATGATTAATGAATGTAAACAATGTCACAATGGTTTGCTGAGAAAATACCTATGTGAATCGTCCAGCAGATGTCAGTATGTACGTACAGTCTTATTTATATCATTGTTAATCTGAGCATTTCTCCTTTACCTTATATACATATAAACATTGAGTCAGACAGGCCATCAAGTATATCAGATATAATATATAGCGTTTTACTACCTCAATTTCCTCATTTTAAGTGAAGGTGGTTAGTATACTGTATTGCTTTTTACACATTTTGGAGGATGTGAAAAAAATACCATATGATATAAATATAAACACAAATATTAGATTTATTCTTCATGAGAAGTCATTATTTGTGAAAGCGTAATCGGTCAGGCAATCCCTTACCTTTTCGCGTCCGATTGGGGAATCGAACCCCGGTCGTCTTGGTAATAGGTGAGTGCACTATCAACCGTGCCAATCGACCATGCTGAATCTCTGGTGCGGGAGATAAGCAAGGGTATGCCGGTACTTTCTGTCGAACGACTGATTTTCAAGTTTCAAAATAGAAGATTGTTTTCCTAAACTCTGGTTGATCCAGACGTTCTGACTACGGTTCTGTTTTTCCTGTGTTACATGTGGTTTATTTATTGATGAAGTATAATTATTTATTATGACCTGCTTGTTGAAATCCTGTTCATTTTCAAAAGTTGTTAACGTATAAATAGAAATTCTGGTAAATATCTCAGAACTTTCTGTCTTTACTGTGTTCTTTGTCAGAGGTGGATGCATGAAGTTTGAATTAAAAAGAATGTTGTTTTTTTAGGTGCCCTCGTCCGGATCCGCCTATGTTTTTTTAACGCTATGATAATCGATATATCATAACTTTATGGACACATATTTATTGCAATATCGTACAGATTGTATACGCATTCCAGGCTTGGACCACCATCTGTGCTGAGTTGGAACTTTGTGTGAAGGCACCTCCTCCCCAAATATGGTTGACATATATAAGGTAACCATGGCTACGTGGCGGCTGCCACAATTTTATACTGGATGTGGAGTAGGCATAAACTAAACCCCCGTAAGATCCGGTTGCTTGAGCATTCTGTACAGCTCCTGTGGCAGGGAAATGGAAGTTGGCGTTCAGTCCTTCTGTGGATTTTACCTGAAACACGTTGTTTAATTAAATGGTTAATGCCATACGGAAAGAAAGCATTCTACAAAGTTCCGACAACGTTGCATACGCAGAATTGTAGTTCGATATTTTGTACTTACATATTTGTACAATGCTATTCCTGTAATAATAATAATAATAACTCGAGATTTTTATGTACAGCTTTATCACAACCTAGTTCGTAGGTGGTCTCAAAGCGGTTCACCAATGATTATCCGTGGTAATAGGGTTTCTGTAATTAGCCAATGTATTTCTCAACTCATTGGGGAGCATACAGCTGGTGCTGCCATTTCGGCGCTCACAGCTATCATTCTACAGTTCTAGCACTGCTCAACCACGTCCTCACTCACATCTGAGTAGACATGAACAAGTGGGGTAAAGGATCTTACTCAAAGATACAACACAGTGCCGTGCCGTGACTCGAACCCGCAGCCCTTCGGTCATGAGCCCGGAGTCCTACCACTAGACTACCGTACTAATAAACTCTTTAATCTGTACCGAGCTAAGATTCTGTAACATCCCAACCTCGGCTTACGCCTCGGTTTGGATTTTGTTTACTTTTTACTTTAAACATATTTATTGCCAATAAAATTGAACAATGGATTGGGCACAAGTTATTACAAATTTTGTTACAGAATCTTAACCCTCGACTGAGATAACCCGATATCGCTCAGTTACAGGTATTTTTGTTCTCGCACCTTTTTGTTCAAAAAGAACTATTCAATTTTGCTAAAAACTATAAGTATCCCGCCTTGGGCCTCAAATGACAATAACCTCTTCACTACTAAAGCTACATTTGAATGCTTCCGCGTAAAAATGTAGTCCGCCGTTATATAGATTACAACGTATTTCACAGTGTGAAATATCTAACAACATCAAAACTATACATATAACGACAAAACAGAACAGTTATAATGCAAATTGTCTATTTCAAGCAATTAACGCGCGGAGGAATACATCGCAGTGTAAAAATTCCGCGAAATGTCACGTAAAGGTACAAGACAGAACGGACGAGATAGAAAAATCTAACATGGGATATGACGTGGGATGTCTCTGGCTGAGGCGCGAGGATACTGTTTATAGAACAGGGGACACACGACATACCATGACGGACGGAAGACCATGGTCTATGTCAAAGGTCGATGGAAAGGCATCTCTTTCACTATAGATGTCGCTTTACTTCCGATATCTTTTGTCTCGCTGAACAAGTGGACACCATTAAAGAACTTCCACATCTTTATGATAAGACTTCCAGATTTCTGTTTGTCATTAGATCGCCGACCCCATCCGTCAGCTGTACTGTACAGGCCTCCTGTTAAAACAGTAAACTGAGTTAATTTACCATCAGCCGTTATCGGGATTCTGTGGCTTGCTGTCAACAGGTATTTATACAAGTATACCATTGTTTCATTATTCATGATACAGACGGGACGTTTGATTGGAAACAAATATCCCAGTTTTTCTGACAAACTAAAAAATACAATATAACCAATGAAATATGTTTGCTTTAAGATTACTCATCTTTCCCCCTTCATTTGGAAATAGTTCCTCATGTACAACAACAATTTACCATTAAATTTACCTCTACAAATGAAAGATTTTCCTTTGTCTTTACTTTTTGGAGAAAAAAACGCCCGTTGTAGAATTTTACCAAAATATTTTTTAATTTTAATGAGAAAAATAGATACATTAAATGGAACAAACAGTTAAGCTATGAACGGCTTTGGGTTAAATTAAACGGAAACGTATCTTCAATCTAAAATGATATCATGGTGAAACAGTATTGCTGCCGTTCTTATTCCATTGTGACCTTTCTGCTAGCGAGTTCTATCCTGCCAGTCATAACCCCGGGGTTTCTATCCTCTCTAGTAACGTATTCCATAGTCTTACTTGTAACTAATATTGCGGCACGATCAGTTTACTTACACGTGTAATATCGGAGCGGCCCAGTTACCGTAACAAATTAAACGTTTTACGAAGAGATTATATAGGGATTAAACATATGATGAAATATTGACTTGTTGGTGATCGGAGCAGATTTACAAATTGTTTTGTGATTATTACCTAAAGTACGAGACAGACATCTGGCGGACATTTGACAAAAGCCAGCTATAGTCCTGATTAACCACCGGCGGTTTTCTTGAGCGACTCGGTATATCTCCGCCTAGGGTATTCCGTCTCAGGTACGGATATATATAAGCATAGGTATACAATCTCTGTCGTCCCTGGAACGCGAGGTTAAGTCATGTGACCTCTCATTTCTCTCGCTGTAACATCGCCCCCTTTCCAGTATATGATAAATATTATAAGGAAGTTCCGTAACCTACCCGAGCTTATATTCGCTAATGAATAACTAAAGATGTATTGATTTCCTGTATCAATCCTCATTGTCAAAGATCCAAGCTAGTCACTATAATATATTTAAATAACGTGTAGGTGACGAAGATTTCAATATCATAGGTTTCCCCCACTTGAAAGGAATTCACTTAATAACACGAACTGTCGTTTGGTAGTGTTTGACGACGGGTAATGATATGCCATTCCCTTATGATTATTTATTTGAGTGAATCTCTGTTTGACACATATACGGTACTTGAGGTATGATATATTAAGAAAACTGCCTATACTTTATTACCTCAGGGAGGTCGTAGGATCACTATTCACACCAAAGTACACATTTTAACCAATCAATTGATAAAGTGAAAGGGGAAGACGAATTTTAAGTTTTTTTAACTGTCTAATTCCATTAGTATTTTTGCAAATAAAATATATTTAAATCAAGGCGAATAATCCTCCGGTACTTTACAATTGATAAATGAACGAAATAGCCAGAGGATGCAACAAAATGTTTTTTTTGTTTATCTTCCTTCATCTTTAAACAAAATATTTTTTTTTGTATTTTTAGTAATTATTTTACGTGACATTGTGGTTGATGACCCTTACAGCTGGAAATTATTATAGCAAGGTTGACAAAAACTACTTGTTTAAGAATAAATCCTCAGCAGAAGCAAAACCTTGTAAGTTTATGACGTCATGAGGGTTTGTGACGTCATGAGGGAATTCACACACACCTCCCCCAAAGCTGTATTTCTACATATGTTCCGGAACACTTAAATAATGGATTTTCATTCATTTGATCTTTATTATCAATATTGAGTTCTAAATGACGAAATGAATATATAGTGCAGCAAAATATTTGCTTTCTTTGCTCAGTGTTTTCTTACCAAGACGTTAAGTTTGTAAACTGGAAATAGTAACTCAACATTGACCTCGTTAACACACAACAAACGTCACAAACACAGTAACTGAGCCGATACAAAGTTATCGTTTGTCGTTGATTTCTAATTCTGTAGATCGTGTTGGGCTTTTGGTCCTAAATTATTTTCATATATCAACAACACAATACTATTCATTTATCTTAAAGGATCTAGAAATTATTCTTCGTTTTGAGTATCAATTTCGATTGCTTTTGTGTGCATTGGCGTTGTGGTATATGTCTTTCGATAGCCACTACTGTAAAAATGAGCTTCACAAAAACCAAAATGTCGACCGTCTACAAACAATACCCACTTAATTCCCAATGATCAACACTTGTTGCCCAACTCAGATAAGCACCTGATATACAAAGATAGGAGACACTTATTTGTAGATGCAGAAACCATAACAAAGTAAGTTATTTAGTGCATCATATATATAATATAAATACTTTTATAGAGTAGCCAGTTTACAAGTTTTAGCTCCACAGATAACTTCTGCTAGAATTCCAGTTACAAGTAAAGGCTACGGCCAGCCGCACGGACAGATAATTAACCAGAAGTGTCAGCAATCTTTTAACGTAAATAATCATTAGATTTACGGAGAAATGAAGCACCTTGATAAAAGATGCCAAAAGCAAAGTAAATATTTCACTGCACCAAAAAGTCATTTCGTCCATTTTGGACTCGTCAGTTCATCAGTAATATTTAAAGACAAAGGAAGTGTTTCAAAACATATGTTTAATACAATGAAAATAGTAAGGTGTCACTCAGTCATAGCCTGACAAAGGGACCAGTCGGTCTTAGCTTGACAAAGGGACCAGTCGGCCTCGAAACGTTCCGACACGTTTAATGCGTACATTGTTTGTGTAGAAAGTTAAACTTTGATATCACATATTTCCAAGCTGATGCATCTTATTAAAGATGTGTCTATAAAACGTTTTATAATGCTGCAAAATATCAACCTCTGTCTACAGACGATACAGATATAAATTAACATTAATATTAATACAGGAAATAAACAGTGCTGCAAATATCGTATATCAATAAGAATCTACGGTTAGCTGTCGGAAAAACCCTGCTACTAAGCTTAATACATGGACTGAATCCGCAGATCCCTTTCATTTCATTTCAACAAATTTTATTCATGATATTGTATGGATTGGATCGAACAACAGGCTATGTCTATATCAGTTCTCTCCTGCATGCATTTGTATAAATCCCTTTAATACACTTTAATCACATTCAAGGTTCTAGTTCACGACTTTACAATCGTTAAGTTTCACAGCTGTAACACACCAGCTCACCTTGCCAATGCTGTTTATATGTTAACGTTGATAACCTCTTTATTAAATACAACATATTTCCCAACAACAAAATATATATGAATACGAACGCTTTGTTTCGGGATTCGTTAGTAAAGTTTCATCAAAACCCGAGAATGCCTGTACGATAACTAAGATATTGTTGTAAACTTGTTATAATATCGTGGTTTGGTTGTTACACTATAACCCTGCTAGTGGATTCCATATTGTATGGACATGTTTTCACGATGCCGTTTTTAATAAACACTTTAATCTGTCCCACTGGTCACTTGCCAACCTCATTACTTATAACATTTGAAACTAACGTTAAACATCAATACCATGTTCTGTCTAATGGATTAATGGGTATACACAAAATATTAGCCGAGTCAGAAAACAACAAGCCCAACCGGCTGTTTTATTTCCTTTCCAGATTTATTTTACCATTACTGGTCGCTACTCTCCAACAATGTGTATACATTAACAGGATACAGTCACTTAATATTAATCCTAGCAAATTCCAGGCCATATGTATAGGGAAAAAACCCTGTGACACCATTAAATCCTTTTCTATTGGAGACCAGGTAATTGATTGTAAAAATAGTGTTACTCTGCTAGGTGTGGAGATCGACTCTGTATTGAAATTTGATGACCAGGTATCTAAGATCTGTAGAAAGGTCTCCAAACAATTAGCTATTTTAAAAAGAATTGGAAATAATCTTACCAAAAAGGGAAAGATCACCATTTTTAAATCTTTTATTTCATCTCATTTTAATTACTGCCCCCTAGCCTGGCATTTTTGTAGCCCCAGAAACACTCGAAAGATGGAAAAGATACAGGAGAGAGCTCTGTGTTTTATTGAAAACGATTTTACCTCATCTGGGATAGATATTTTACGCAGACCCAACCTCACATTTTACACGTTGTTACAATGAACACTATGGCTACAGAAGTCTTTAAAATTTTAAATGTGTTAGCTCCAGAATTTTTAAATGACTTGATTGTTAAAAATAATGTTGAATATAATTTCAGACAAGATAACACTATTCAGGTACCAAGACTTAACACAACAAAGTATGGAAAAAAGTCTTTTCGTTTTGAGGCTGCCCAAGTGTGGAACAGTTTGCCGAATGAACGGAGGAAAGTAGAAAATTTCCAGAGCTTTCGCAGACTGCTGCACACTTGGGACGGCCAGTTGTGTTCCTGTGCCATATGTAACTAGTCTTGTTTTGTTTGTTCCAACTTTTTTTTATCATTTCTATACTTAGTGTTTACCATGTCTTGTGATAACATGCTTCTATGCTTTTACTTCCTTTCATTTTTTGCTTTGTGCTCTTATTTATGCATTGTATGACTTACTCAATAATTGTCAAATCATCTTTTTAATTTATGCTATATTAGTATATATTTGGTCAACTTTAAACTCATGCCATATTGGCATTTGTGTATATACTAAACCATGTTTTCTTCGTTTGTGAGCATGTGGCATGAATCTTTTGTGCAGCATCAATTTTAATTTTAATATAGATTTTTATATATACTTTGTTCTGTACGTGCAAAGTTGTTTTTAATTACTGAATGCTGTGGTTTAATATTTTTTTCTTGTCTGTGTGTGTATAAACCTTGCTATATGCCTGTTGTTTTCTGCATGTTATTTTATATATCCTGTTTGTATACCTTTGTTTGTCGTAATGATAGCTCAACAGAGCTAAGGTTCCCATTACAACATATATGACTCTAAATAAAAATTCTTGTATCTTGTATCTTGTGTCTTGTATTGATTTATACAGTTGTATTGACTGTTAATATTGGGGAATACTTTGATCTTCCTCACATAACCATTGAGGAACAAAACGGGATGTTATTACAAAACCATTAAGAACAAATCGGGTCGTCCTCACAAGAACTATTAAGAACAAATCTGGTCGTCCTCATAAAACCATTGAGGAACAAACCAGGACTTCTTAACAAAATCATCGAGTAAAATACCCGGACGTCCTCACACAACCATTGAGGAACAAATCAGGACGTCCTCACAAAACCATTGAGGAACAAACCCGGAAGCCCTCACATACCATTGAGGAGCAAACCCCAACGTCATCACATCTTATTGAGGAACACGCCGAGACGTTCTCACATAACTATTGAAGAAAAAACCGGGACGCTTTTACGAAAATATTCAGAAATAAGTCGGGACGTCTTCTCAAAACCATTTAGAAAAAATCGGGACGTTCTCACAAAACCATTAAGAACAAATTGGTTCGTTCTCAAAAAACATTCAGAAACAAGTCGATTTTTATATGTAATACAATAGTTGATAAGCGTTACTGTAATAGAAGTATGAGAATATTTAGGCGTGTATACCGACGTCTTTTCGGCAATCAGGACAACATTCTCACAGATTCGAATAAACGTACTGATTCCTCATTAAAAGTTATATGATGAAAAGTAAACAACCATAAAGTATAACACAAAATGTAGTATAGAATTTACTCTCTGTGGTTAACAAATATCTCAAATTAAAATGCATTAAAATATTGCCAAAATAGATTAATCACACAGAGGTTAATTAACTCAAACAGGGTTGATACATTTTATTGTGTCATCTTTGTTATAATATAATTTGTCGAGCGGCTCTAACAATATTAATACGAAACTGATGACACTATTTATCTGGATGATGCTGGGATATGTCGTAGATGATTCAGGTCAAATGTATTCACACCTGTTTACAGATAATAGTAACTAGCGGCGCTATGTCATCGAAGCATACGAGACACGTATACAGATACGTTAGGCAACATACAGCGATTGAGACACGTATACAGATACGTTAAGGAACATACAGCGATTGTGAGACAATGCTGTAATCAATAAAAACTGGACAGGTCTGTGTTATAGTTTTCCAATCAGTCGAGACTGATGTTTATTCCTCCTTAATATAAATTGATTATATTTCAATAACCACATGTAATGCAATTGTTACCTTACTACATGTATCAGGTAGATTTCGGAGGAACGTTGCACGTGCATGTATTTTTGGGCGCGTGCGTGGTCTGTTGGCAAGAAACGCGAAGTTGTTGACAAATGAGTAATGTCTGTTTATCCCCGACTAACTTTAAATTGAACGATTTTTCCATCAAAACTATTATTCAAAATGAGAAGCAATGCCACTGTTGATAGTTTCTGACCTGTTTCTTTTACTTAAAATTTGAAATAGTTATTAACAACTGTATTACCAAATACTCAGCCTCGTTATTAACCACTGTATTCCCAAATACTCAGCCTCGTTATCAACCACTGTATTACCATATACCCAGCCTCGTTATTAACCACTGTATTACCAAATTCTCAGCCTCGTTATTAACCACTGTGTTACCAAATACTCAGCCTCATTATCAACCACTGTATTACCATATACCCAGCCTCGTTATTAACAACTGTATTACCAAATACTCATCCTCCTTATATGAAATAGTTAGTAACCATTGTATTACCAAATACTCATCCTCGTCATTAACCACTGTATTACCAAATAATCATCCTCGTTATTAACCACAGTATTACCAAATACTCAGCCTCATTATCAACCACTGTATTCCCATATACCCAGCCTCGTTGTTAACCAATGTATTACCAAATTCTCAGCCTCGTTAGTAACCACTGTATTACCAAATAATCATCCTCGTTATTAACCACAGTATTACCACATACTCAGCCTCGTTATTAACCACCGTATTACCAAATACGCAGCCTCGTTATTCACCACTGTATTACCAAATGCTCAGCCTCGTTATTAACCACTATATTACCAAATACTCAGCCTAGTTATTAACCACTGTATTACCAGATACCCAGCCTCGTTGTTAACCATTGTATTTCCAAATTCTCAGCCTCGTTATTATCCACTGTATTACCAAATACTCATCCTCCTTATATGAAATAGTTAGTAACCATTGTATTACCAAATTCTCAGCCTCGTTATTAACCACCGTATTACCAAATACGCAGCCTCGTTATTCACCACTGTATTACCAAATGCTCAGCCTCGTTATTAACCACCGTATTACCAAATACGCAGCCTCGTTCTTCACCACTGTATTACCAAATACTTATCCTCGTTATATGAAAAAGTTAGCAACCACGGTATTACCAAATACTCATCCTCCTTATATGAAATAGTTAGTAACCACTGTATTTGGTAATACAGTGGTTGATAATGAGGCTGAGTATTTGGTAATACTGTGGTTAATAACGAGGATGATTATTTGGTAATACAGTGGTTATTAACGAGGCTGAGTATTTGGTGATACAGTGGTTAATAACGAGGATGTGTATTTGGTAATACAGTGGTTAAATACGAGGCTGCGTATTTGGTAATACGCAGCCTCGTTATTAACCACTGTATTACCAAATACTCATCCTCGTTATATGAAATAGTTAGTAACCACTGTATTACCAAATACTCATCCTCGTTATTAACCACTGTATTACCATATACCCAGCCTCGTTGTTAACCATTGTATTACCAAATTCTCAGCCTCGTTATTAACCACTGTATTACCAAATACTCAGCCTCGTTATTAACCACTGTATTACCAAATACTCAGCCTCGTTATTAACTACTGTATTATCATATACCCAACCTCGTTATTAACCACTGTATTACCAAATACTCATCCTCGTAATATAAAATAGCTATTAACCACTGTATTACCAAATACTCAGCCTCGTTTTTATCCCTTGTCATTATTACTGGTAATGTTCAGCAAAACAACAAAAGATTTCATCATGGCAAGAACAAATATCACCAAACTCATTACAGAGAAAAGAAATTAGAACACTGTTTTAATAACAAACTTAGAACATGACGTCTAGAGAAAATTATAATAGAGATACTTAAAAATGATCAAACGAATCGTTAATAAAACAGTTTTATAAATACATGTATACTGAATGCACGTGGTTGTGTAAATTGTCATTAACATCGTTGTAAAATGCATTAAATGTTGTATTATTCATTTGCCTGTTTAATATACCAAACTGCAATGAGAAATAATCCTGTTTTCTATATTACACCGCTGAATTAAATTTGTTCACCTGTTAATTGGTTTTATACGTTCTAACATATCATTTGCAATGAAAGTGTTTGTTCAAATGTAAAATTGGATCATTAAAATAAATAGAAAAATTCATCTAAAATGGAAAATGTTTTTAAAAACATTATCAAGCAACATAATACATCTCACCTGCGTTTATATGCAGCAGGTTCAAAGCCATCACAAGTACAAGCATTACTCTGGAAGTCATGATACCGGTTTGTCTGTAGTCGGAGGACCTGTAAGCCCCTTTGTTTTTTCACTCTAACGAGCAAATTTGAGTTAGTTAGACTTATATTACCCCACTGCACATATTGTTTTTTGGATGCGTGCGATTATCAATACTTATACATTACAATGGGATTTTTTTAGTGGCTAGTCTGCTGTTATAAAGATAACGTCGGGAAGGCGGCCTGACATAAGCCATGGAACGTGTGCGTCGTTAGTGTGCGTCACGTGTATTTCTAATATACAATCAAGTAGTATCAGCCAATCCCTCATCGCTAATGAGACCATGGTCAAATTTTGACTAATCCTTTCACATACAGATATATTTACTCAATTTTATAGTTAAACAGACATTACTTAAAATTTTATTCTGCAATTTTCGTATCAAACATTGTGTCGATAGAATAGTTCCTTTTGAATACATTTTCTTGTAACTTGTAATTTAACGTCAATCTCTTAACCCGTGTATATATATAATTATTCACTTGTATTCAGCTACTTGCTGAGTTGTGTTCAATGAGATAATCGCCAGTGGAGGGTCGTTTCTTCTTGTAACATAAACAATTAAACTGTAAAAGAACGTATTATTTCATATTTAATCAAGTCTGCATCGCTTACATGTTATACTATTCTTCTTTTATCAAACTAATAATCATACTTTATTCACCTCGCAGTTAACGCCCATGTTAATTGCAATCTAACCAAGGTAAGTATACTGTATGCAATATCATTCTTGTTGCTGAGCCTTTGGAATACAATGAGGTCGCCATCATCAGAGGTAAGTATACTGTTACAATATCATCCTTATTGCTGATCCTTTGGAATACAATGAGGTCACCATCATCAAAGGTAAGTATACTGTTACAATATCATTCTTATTGCTGAGCCTTTGGAATACAATGAGGTCGCCATCATCAAAGATAGGCACATGTAATCCCCCTCCAAGTGAATATCATTCAGGTACAGTAAAATATCCTTTACCACGTCTAGATTTATTAAAAACCTGTCAAGCTAACGATCAGTATTGTTCCGCTGAACTTACCATGGGGTAGACTTTATAACCCGTTTTTCAATCTGTCAAGTATTGACGTCATGTGGTGACGAGTGATGTTCATATATTGTTGCTTTGGATTGATATAAACATACGCTAGTCGAGTAGAGAAAGCAGACGGCTACAGAGAGGGAAGCTTGAGTGAAGTTTAGACCACAAATTGAAGGTCTTTCTTCAAGGCAATTTGTTTTACGATGTTGACTTTCACCGGCCATACAAATATTACGCTGAGCTTGATCACGGCTACACCAAGGCAGAAGTCTCGATGCATTTTATACGATACATCAAGAAAAATATGAAAAATATATACTCTTTCTCATAAAAAGCAAGGTTAAACATGCAAAATAGGACCACTGCCAACATCGTCATACGTCGTAAAAGCGCCCAACATGTTGTGGCAGGAAGATACAGGCATCTCGTGACAAATGTTTGTACGCACAGAAGAACAGCCTAATATCAATTGATCTTTATCTAAGCCACCTCGCATATATAATAATAGCATGGACACTGAGATAGATATAAACACAATTTAATTACATTTTACTTGGTTACTTCGTAGAATAAATGTAACCAACATGTGTGCATACCATGGCGCGGCTGCATTTTAGGCTCATTGCACAGACGTCATGCACATACCACACAGACGTCATGTACATACCACACAGACGGCATGTACATACCACACAGACGTCATGTACCACACAGACGTCATGTACATACCACCCTTTATTTATTCATTTATATGCACATTTAGATGATCATCTTGTTTAATTTTGTTTAACAATTATAACTAATACTATTATCCATATGCTGTAAAGCGCTTTAGAGTAATCTTACAAATTATATGGGGCGCTATATAAATGTTGTACATTATAATTATTGCAATATATAATCTGCGATGTGGTCATCCAAAATTGTGATTATTTCAAGACAGCACATCATCTATATATCTAAAAGATGAAATTCAAGGACTTGGTGAAACGAGTCTAAGATTTTTTATTGACATTTTCAATAAAGTCCGCCTTATATGAAAACAAGCACAAGAGGCCAGAGGATGGGCACAACTTGTTACCAAAGGAATGCCTTTAGTCTGATGGAAAATCTTGCAAACGAACTTTCCAATATAATATCAATGTGAACCTCAATCGTGTTCATAAGTCCATCCTTAGTGTATTTCATTTTGTCCTCTGTTTTGTTTCTATTCGCCTCATGAGCACGGTCTCAAAATTTAACTAGACCTTGTTTATTGAGGTAAGGTCGTTAAAAGATGTATACATACACATTTTACCATATGTCACTTTAAAAGTGAGACAAGGTCATTCACAGGAACACAGTTGATAGCTCTTCGTCTGAGCATGCTACTGGAAAAATTCAGAAGTTGTTTGAAAGTTTCAAAACATTCGACTCCTGTGATTTTGTATATCGATGGTCATTCACTCATTCCAGCATGTTACTTGCCACATCACCCTGGGCCTTCTGGCTATTCAGAAGAAGTCGTTTAAAGACTTCATCATACTTGACCCCTGTGACCTTGAATACGGGTGAAAATGATTCATCTGGACATACTTAGGAGCCATTTTATCCTAGCATGTTAATGGACAAATATCATTATCCTTATAATTTAAGACAAACGACGCGTGCGGTCTTGAATATGATTGAAGGTTATTAATTTGAATACACTTGGTAACCCTTCATACCATCATACTGCTGGCCAAATATCACCGCCCAAGCCATTTTGATTATTCAGAAAAAGTCGTTAACATTATCTTTAACGAAATAATTTTAATAACAAATATTTTATCAACGTGAACAATAAATGTACACAACACAATTAATTGTAGTAAACAAATCACCGACAATAACTCATTCTCCCTACATTGATTTCTTATTACACCAACAATAAATACAAATATAAATCTTCCATCTCAAAACAAATTGTCTAAATCAGATTCAGAGTAAGTACAATAGTAAAATATGCCTCCTAAAGCAATCATCAATCTAATAGATATAATCGATGTGATACGTGGAATGTGTGATATACATGCATACATTGCTGTTTGAATATACGAGACTGTTCCAGCCGTTATTCCAGGACCGCAGAGACTTATCCGATTCACAATAAGCACCGAGGATTGATCACTGTATATGTTTTTATATGTTATCAAACCATGAAAGTCGACAGAAACTCCCATCCTTTTGAAGTGGTATTGATACCACCTGATAATAACAGCTGGTTACTGGGAAAGCTTACTTTCTATCATGCACACGTCTTGTTTTGAGGCTGTAGCTGGTAGTGATTGGAGAAGGACGAATAAACCACAAATTGATGTAACCACGAGTAGATATGTGGCTCCAGGTAATAAACCAATTCTACCGACAGATAAAGATGTACAATGTACTTGGGTTATTACACATCGACAAATGTTCTTAATAATAATGACAAAAGTGTGGCAAAAACGACGTTGGGTACAGATTAACGACGTCAGGTACAGATTAACAACATCGGGTACAGATTAACGACGTCGGGAACAGATGAACGACGGCCTACTGATTAATACTGTTCTGTGTGTGAGCTACGGAATGTAATATTCTATATCACATCCTTTATCTCATTTAAAGGTGCCCTATCATATGGGCTGAAACATTCATGCCACGAAATGATGGACCTGATTATGTAATATATTGCATTAAAATTATGAAGTATCACAGAGTCTGTATATTAAATCACAAGTGATATATCACAGCGTTTACTGTTCATCATCTAGACTTAGGGTAATTGTTATTCCTTAGTGATATGTTCAATGTTTTCTTAACTGGCAAGTCTTTAAAGGTAAGCTTCACATAAACACAGCACACTTGTCACAATTTGGATGCTTTAAGATTTGTTTCTGGTAGGAAGGACTTCTCCCCAGATGGTCTAACGTATAAATCCTGCTTCATTCGTTGTAACATCTCCCTGTCGATCCCATTAGGTCCAAGCGCCTCTATTGCCATCTGTTTAGCTTTTTGTATCAACTCCGATAACTCGGTCATTGCATCAACAAGAAAGAGTTCTTTGGCCTCATTAGCGGTAACACGTTTACCGAATAGCACAGCCTCCCGTATAGCTTTCATAGCCAATACCTTTTTACTGAAAAAACAACAGACTAAATCAATGTTTCAAAATTTGTTGATTAAATATATACAGCAGTTTAAGTAATAAAGCAAATGACCTTGTACGTTACATAAACAATGTCTCGCAGCATAGCAAGGTCCATGTACGCTAACTTGAGACGGTCTATCATTACAACAAATATTATTTACCTGTGACAATTTATCATTTCAATAAAGGTTGTTTACCTGTGACAATTTATCATTTCAATAAAGGTTGTTTACATGTGATAATTTATCATTACAGTAAGGCTGTTCACCAGAAGATCTAACATAACATTAAGTTTTGCATACCTGAGGAGGTTTAAAAGCATATCACCTAAACGTAGCTTCAGATGAGTCTCGTTCCATGAAATCCAGCCTCTATCTGACCTCATCACCCGGTAGTCATGGGACATGGCCAGAAAAGCTCCACCAGCAAACGCATGACCTGTTACCGAATTGTGAATACCTGAATTAATAACGAGCAAATCCCGAGTACATGTCAAAAACTTGTAAATATAGTCAGGACTATCACCTAAACATACACTTGTTTAGAGAGTCCGTCTTCTACGTGACATACCTTTGGTATTCCATTTCGTATCAAATATTATATGGACTATAGCATAAAGTTAATTATTACCAAAATCTCAGATTACAAATTCATCTCTTAAAAAAGAATATTGTCATCACCAGGTATGTTACGTAGCCACCTTAAAGTGATTAGTCGATGGCATCATGACAACTGTCATTACCTCGATGGCGATTGGAATTTGTTTGGTTTATAGGGACAAGCTAACAACTTAGGTCATTTAATGGCAATGTTTGAAGACATTTACAGTCTATAACCGTTGATGAGTACAGTAACTTACCAGCAAAGAAAACACCAACTACTTGTTATAGGAGTGTTCAGTAAGGTGTGTAAATATAGGATCTTACATGAGTTTCCATTTCATATGAGATTTATGAAACGAGTCTAAGATTTTTTTAATTTAGCGAGTCTCTGGCGAGGTAAAATGTTATGGTGAAAAGGAATCGTTATAACCTTATGGTGAAAAGGGGATGATTGATGTCTAATCCTTATAACCTTATGGCGAAGAGGGGATGTTTGATGTCTAATCCTTATAACCTTATGGCGAAGAGGGGATGTTTGATGTCTAATCCTTATAACCTTAT
>NW_018405791.1:42931-92226 GCF_002113885.1 Mizuhopecten yessoensis
GGATGCTTGATGTCTAATCCTGATAACCTTCTGGCGAAGAGGAGATGCTTGATGTCTAATCCTTATAACCTTCTGGTGAAAAGGGGATGCTTGATGTCTAATCCTTATAACCTTCTGGCGAAGAGGGGATGCTTGGTGTCTAATCCTTATAATCTTATGGTGAAAAGGGGATGCTTGATGTCTAATCCTTATAACCTTATGGCGAAGAGGAGATGCTTGATGTCTAATCCTTATAACCTTCTGGTGAAAAGGGGATGCTTGATGTCTAATCCTTATAACCTGCTGGCGAAGAGGGGATGCTTGATGTCTAATCCTTATAACCTTATGGCGAAGAGGGGATGCTTGATGTCGAATCCTTATAACCTTATGGCGAAGAAATGTTGGGATGGGAGCTGGTCAAGTATGATGTCTACAGTTTATAAAGTTTATAAACTTATAATGAAGAAGAAGTTTGATGTCATAGTGTCTATTAACCATTAATAACTGTGGAAGTGGAGATGGATTAACTCATTCACCCCTATTGGCACATTTGAACTCTTTCAATTCAAAGGTTAGAATAGTTCATTATGAAATTTCAGGGGCAAATGAGTTAATATAATGTAAAAAATCCTTTTGTTCAACCCCTATATTGGGGAGGGTGTTATGTCAATGAATGTAAATTTACCGTTTATTGCCGCTACAGTCGGGAGGGGGAAATGCATGATCCTCCACATGGTATTCTCGAGCGCCTTGTCGAACCTGACAACCGTTTCGCTGTCCTGAGACATTATCCAGTCCAGGTCGATCCCGTTGCTGTAGAACTTGCCCTCTCCTGTTGTTATTAGCGCCTTGCAATCTGTATTTCTGGTTTAGCAAAGTAATAGTTATGTTACAGTTTAATAATTTCGTCCATTTCCCTTTCTGACAAAGTAAACTACATTAACGTACACGTAATTTCCATCTGTGAATTCAATATATAATTATTTGATATCCTTCACTGCTGCTCCGGATTTTGAAAATCTATTTGTTTACAAATATTTGTGATTTCAATAATCTATCTTAAAAACAGTCATATATGGAGTTAAATTTAAAACGAAACGAAACGAATAAAATAATCTTAAAATAGGCTTCAACATATGATGGTAAAAAGTTTTATTGGGAGTCTTAATACATATATTCTCATGGAAAACATATAACAAACCTATATATACACACATTTTAAACAAAATGGTCCGATTATAACGATAAGATAGACACTGACGGAAAGGAAATCACTCCCGTGTTTTTCGAATGCCTTTTCGATGCTATTTTGATGGCACGTTGAAATGGAAAATAAATAAATAAAAAAACTCAAGTCGAAGTCCTGACCGAAGGTACCGCGCAATAGCTACCAGCTTAATTGGAAAATTGATACCCAAACTGTTTTGCAGTTTATCATTATTTCTAACTTGTATAATTAACATTGTGTATGACGAGTTTAGTTCACTAAAATTTAAGGAAAAGAGAGAACAACAGCGAAATGTTCTAGTACATAGTGCGATAGTACATATGAGGATTAGACTTAGCGAGCATATACCGACACGGCCACGATCACACACTAGGATACATATGCTAGACAATATAAATACATACTTTACACTGCTAACTAAGTCCTGTGTCACTTATAATTTTCTAGATTTTTTTTCTGGTGATGTCCATATGTTATTAATTCAGAAAAACACCAAAACTTTTCTGTTGCAATTTGTTTGAGGTTTTGCCATATTTCAGCTAGAATGACTAGACTATTAGTTTGTTTATCATTTCCAAGACATGAGGAAAGTTCGTTTCTGCACTATGGTAAGGTACACACATGTATTCGTTGTTTACACACGTGTGTGATAGGCCTGTCGCTACACACCCCTCTTTATAACTTACCTCTCGACCTCATTTAGTGCCTGATTGAGGCTATCGAGAAAGATCAAATTTAGGCGGTTTTGCCCATTCCTCATCCGCACGATGGCGAATCTATCCTGGGTAAACTCTACGGTGACAAGGCGTTTCTCCATCGGTCTGTCTGAAGGCGAATCTGAATGTAAACAACCCTTGGACCGGAAGACGACATATATAACCACTGGGCAGGGGAGAAATCATTTTCGCTAGTTGAAGCTGATAACCTATTATAATAGATATATCTTATTTGTAATAGTCGTCTTTACTCTCGATAAACGACAACTCCTGGGTTATTTGTTGACCTGTTTATTACTTATAAAAACCTGTAACATGAAATACATCATATTACTATACATAATGAAACAAACATGTCAAACACCTACCTTACCGTAGCCAGAATATTTCATAAGTTTTTTAACTGTGACATTCAATCTATATATTATATAGAAATTACAGTTTTTATCTAATTATACAACATACTTACAAATATGTAAAATACCTACCTCTTTAATGTGAAGAGGGTTTTTTTCGGAACAAAGTCCGCCGAGTCCTCAGTCTGACTCGTTCAAAAAACACAAAAACTAAAAGGAAACAAATATACACTTTATTTAAAAACTTGCTTCTTCGAAATCACTTGTCTACTAAATTGACCACGCCCGATTTCTATATTTAAAAATACTTCAAAATATTAACTTTACTTTTAAACAAAAAAAAATACGTTAATTAAAGATATTATTGAATAGATACTATAATGAATTACACTGCTATTTATACACTGGTATTACGGTTTTGTACCCGCTACATATTTCAATTTCTATGCTGGCTAGCGGTTGGACGATTTACAGGAACGGGCAGGAACGGGCAGAACCGGGCAGAAACGGACAGAAACGGGCAGGAACGGGCTGCAATCTATTAATTATTATATACATTAATGAATATATATATTAGATACATTTAAGTATCATTATCGGGTATATGATAAATTTGATAAAAGGATTGCAATTACATGATCGGGGGAGAATCGGACTAAATTATATACATACATTTATGTCGATATTACTTATGATACCTACATTTATAGTATCATATATTTTTTTATCGGGTAAAAGATATATTTGATAAAAGAATTGCAAGGAATTAAGAGTATTGTATTGATATGGATCGGGCAGGAACGGGCAACGATTTACAGGAACGGACAGAAACGGGCAACGATTTACAGGAACGGACAGAAACGGGCGACGATTTACAGGAACGGACAGAAACGGGGGAGGATCGGACTTAGTTATATATGTTTATTGTATATATTTAATTATCCTTTTCGGGTATAAGGTATATTTGATAAAAGAATTACAATTACATGATCGGAGCATAATCGGACTGAAAAATATATATATATTTATGTCGTCATTACTTGCGATACCTATATTGATATTATTATATAATTTTTATCGGGTATAAGATATATTTGATAAAAAGATTGCAACGAAATAAGGGTATTGTATTGATATGGATCGGGCAGGAACGGGCAACGATTTACAGGAACGGACAGAAACGGGCGACGATTTACAGGAACGGACAGAAACGGGGGAGGATCGGACTTATTTATATAGTATCATATATTTTTTATCGGGTATAAGATCGGGTATAAGGTATATTTACTAAAAGAATTACAATTACATGATCGGGGCAGAATCGGACTAAATTATGTATATACATTTATGTCAATATTACTTATGATACCTACATTTCTAGTATCATATATTTTTTATCGGGTATAAGATATATTTGATAAAAGAAGTGCAATTACAGGAACGGGGCAGGATCGGACTAATATATATATATATATATATATATAAATTGCCAGGCCGAGGTTCCAATATATTGTCCTGGTTTATTCTTTCAAAAAAGGTTGTTCAAAGAATTATATATTACATTTATAACAAATATGCATCTGGGTTATTTTCTCATTTATATATATGACATTGTTATTGGGATGTCATAACGTTTCGTGTGCCAATCAACTTCGCTTTCAATATCAGGCGGGACTTGGTCTGTTCAAGTGGTTCGGAATCGTTGAGATTCTTTTTTCGTTCAACATATTTCATTTTAATTAAAACATATTTTATTGCTTCTAAATTCAAACAAGAGGATTGGGCACAAGTTATTACAACTTATTAAAGCCCTCTCCTCAACAATTGTACTACAACAATGTGATAGCGACAATAGACATATATGTACATTTTATACCATATAGTACAAGGTAGTGGTCACAAATTGTTAAAACTTTTCAAAACCTTCTCCTGTAAAAGTAAAACGTTGCTCATCGCAGTCAGTTGCACAGTTTTTAGTATCTTTATCACTAAACCAATTCATTTAAATTAACTTCTGAGAAAAAGATGTTATAACATTGTAATCCACCTAAATAAGCAATACCTGGGACTTACATACATGTTGATATAATGTTTTATATTTAAAATTAGCTGGCTAGGTATAAGTACGAATAGGTATGCTCGCTCTGGCCGTTCTATCCAAAGAGACCAGTGCGCCAGGTAAACTACCCAAGATTCAACACTAATAACTGGACAAACAGGGTTGCAACACATTACATCACACCCGCCCAGTACCTCACTGGCATTCACACGTGGTATTTCTGCTCACGCGCTAAAAGTTTCGCCGCAATGTGTCTCGTACAATATTATACGGAAGGATGATTTCCGTTCCATACGGACGCGTACAGCTAAATACCACAAATATGTTAAAAGCAATAATGACAAATGATGACACTACTACATGTTAATCAGCCGTTAACGTACATCATGTATAAGTGGAATGGAGCAGTAACTATTTTTGAGAACAGTCATAAACAATACCCTCCACATTTAAGCTATTCTGGTCTCTGTGGATAATAAGATGTATATATATAGATAGAAGGAGGCAAGCATTTGTGTAGAACCGAAAGTCGTGAAAGGTTGGATAGGCCGAAAGGAACTTCAGTGAAAATGAATTCATTAAACATGCAGAACTAAAACTACGGACCATTGGTAATCTATATAAATGAAACAACGGACCAAGGACGAAAGGCGTTTAGTATAGTCTGACTGCCAGATAATTGACGCTAAAGTATCGAGTTATGCTGCCCACAAACAGCAATAAATGGAATTACTCCAGGCTCTTACGAGGATAACGGCAGTGATGATCGTAAATCAATTTGGATTAACCGAAAATCATCAATACATCTACTGCACATTTACATAAAATGTCATCAATATCAACTCCGTACTTTAAGTTATATATATACATTGTTTTCAAAATAAAGTTTTGACATTGTGCATGGTTATGGTGACCGTTTCGAATTGCTCATTAACTTAAACCATATTAACATTTGTTGATTACCTTGTACATAACAATTATCAAACCCGTTCTTTGGTTTGTTTGTGTGTGATGTCCTAGTAACAGCTATGGCAAGTTAAAGACGTGCGCGGTTTTGGTGGTGGAGGAAAGCCGGAGTTCCCGGAGAAAAAACACCGACCTATCGTCAGTCCCTGGCGACTACCCCACGTAGGTCGGGAACCCACGAGCCAGTGGAGGGCTAGTGGTAGCGGCAGCATGTCAGATGCCTTAACCACTTGGCCACCGCGGCCCCTTAATAGTAAAACCCAAATATAGGGAAATGTGGCGTGTGTTGTAACACACCGTCTCTACAGGGAGTAGGGAACTGCTCTCATGTCCCCAAATCAGTTTGAAGGTGGAGGAAAATCACTCACGTGTGTTCAGTTTGAGGTCAGGATGTCAAAACCGGGAGTAAAAGATGACAGACGATAAAAAAAGGACGAATCACAACAGCAAAGCTAAAGAGATTCATGTTTAAAATACATATTTTTTTTATCATGATTAATGAATGTAAACAATGTCACAATGGTTTGCTAAGAAACTATCTATGTGAATCGTCCAGCAGATGTCAGTATGTACGTACAGTCTTATTTATATCATTGTTGATCTGAGCATTTCTCCTTTACCTTATATACATATAAACATTGAGTCAGACAGGCCATCAAGTATATCAGATATAATATATAGCGTTTTACTACCTCAATTTCCTCATTTTTAGTGAAGGTGGTTCGTATACTGCATTGCTTTTTACACGTTTTGGAGGATGTGAAAAAAATACCATATGATATAAGTATAAACACAAATATTAGATTTATTCTGCATGAGAAGTCATTATTTGTGAAAGCGTAATCGGTCAGGCAACCCCTTACCTTTTCGCGTCCGATTGGGGAATCGAACCCCGGTCGTCTTGGTAATAGGTGAGTGCACTATCAACCGTGCCAATCGACCATACTGAATCTCTGGTGCGGGAGATAAGCAAGGGTATACCGGTACTTTCTGTCGAACGACTGATTTTCAAGTTTCAAAATTGAAGATTGTTTTCCTGAACTCTGGTTGATCCAGACGTTCTGACTACGGTTCTGTTTGTCCTACAACTGCGTTACCTGTGGTTTATTTATTAATGACCTTCTTGTTGAAATCCTGTTCATTTTCAAAAGTTGTTCACGTATAAATAGGAATTCTGGAAAATATCTCAGAACTTTCTATCTTTATTGTGTTCTTTGTCTTCAAATAACCGTTTTGAATCTCTGTACCAGATACGTGTAGGCTGCGTATTGGATTTCAGAATGTTTAAACAAATACTATTGTGGTTGTAAAGCTTAGCAAGCTTTCAAAATATCAAGCCCTGTAGGAAAATTAAATGTTAACAGTTCACAAAATGTGTGCTTTTCTATAAACAAAAGTGGTCGTAACACTGTTCAAGCTTTCAAACAATTAAGCCGTATAGGGAAATTGAATCTTAACAGTTCACAAAATGTGTGTTTTTTATAAACAAAATATCATTGGTATAACTGAAAATACTTATATTACCTATCTCATTGCCAAAACACCACGAGGGAAAACAAAAACACGTCCATTATCTATCGACAGCCTAAAAGGTTTAGTATGAAAGGAAAAAAGTACTTAACACTTAACGAAACCATGTCCTCAGGGAATCTTGATTGGTATACATGTTCTCTATAGCTGTATATTCAGTCACGTGACGCGATTGATATCTGTATCAAAAATCAAAGCATCAATTGTTTTCACAGCAGAGATCAATCTTGGATGTTGCGCATGGATTGGACCAACATCTATATTGGGTAGCGTACTAATATGTCTGCATCACCACAACATCATCAACCAAACAAGGCCACGATTTTTACTCAAGCCATGCACTATAAAATAGGTCGAAGGTAAGTCAAATTTTGTTTCGTTTCTTTGTGGTTTTTTTTTATCAGCATTTACCTATCATTAACGAAATAAAGTAGTCTCACAGCATAGTCAAGTCTGGGATGTTGTACATGGACATGAATTGACCTTATATGGCTGCATCACAACATTATCAACCAAATAAGCCCATTATTTGTACTCGAGCAATGAATTATAAAATATGTCGGAGGTAAGTCAAATTTTGTTTCGTTTCGTTCTGTTTTTATCAGCATCTATATCTATTGATAATGAAATGGCGCAATAATAACAAATACACATGTACAAGAACATATAATATATATGCATTATAAACTTCCTACACTTCCATAAACACACGCATAACACATTATCCGGTTAATGATGACCAACATGTCATTCATACTAACATTACATGCTTACTTCACAGTTGGTAGCAATTGAAGGAGTTGCATCTTAGTCTAAATGTTTTATAGTTAACGAAATACAGATATTTTAGTGAGATTTTGATTAGATAATATTTCAATTAAACTGAGCTAGTAGACACTTAAAGTACAGTTTAAAGTGTACCCTGAACGAAAATATAAATGAATATATTATTATTCTAAATGATCGAAAAACAATAGAGATAAATGTGTTAAAAGCTTTTTCCTTCTGTGAAAATTAAAGCATCATCATCAAATTCGTTATAGATCATCTGTAGGCAAATGGTAGTAAGTTTTATATAAATGGAGGGTGTGTCCCCTCATGCTTCAAGGACTGTTTCAATGGTCCAGAGCCTCGTCTGGAGACTGCCTTCTTGAGTAATGATATGGAAACAGTTGATATCCCCACGCCATACTAACTAAGGCATAATCAAACTTGCTAGACGTGGATAAATAACTCATGTTCTTGGTTTCTAACCCACCAAAACAGATTTAGTCCTTCATGCAGCTTACATTTCTTGTACCCTTTGATAAACTGGTATGGTAATCAGCAGGTTAGAAATAAAACAAGTGGTGAGCTATTAAGGCCCCTGGGCCTCTTGTTGTTTTCAGAAAACAACTTTAATGAAAAATTGATTATAAATGTGAAATGCGATGTATTTTCAAATAGTGTTTTTATAACAATAAACAACTATCTAATATGCAACACCAATTCCCGTTTTGGGTGGCTAAGTACTCATTATCTCATCACTCTTTTATAACTTTGAAGTGACTTCCAACAAGGAACCGTTCACCACTACTGTACCTACAAAATAATAAATACTTACGCCTATGTGTGTGTATATCAGTATCATCTAGTCTATCAGATTGTAACAAAAATAACTAAACTGTAAAATGAGTAAGAAAATAAAGAGTTCACACAAAGTGTTTTTGTATAACCATGCAAACGTTTTAAACAGAAAATATCTAAAAACAGTGACGGCCCTGTACGTGTAGAGGAAAGGATAAAACTGTCCACCCGAGCTAGCAACACACTGGAGGAGTTCAGCTTAGTATATAGATTCCCGGTTGTATGAAACTATTCACAACCCAAGTTCGGGTATCTAAACCAGGTTTGGTCACGGGCACCAATGTAACAGGAGCAGAAAAAGAATGACCATGCCCGGGATCGAACCCAGGACCCTCCTAACTCTAGACAGATGATCTACCTATTGAACTGCATAGTTGCCGATGATTGACCCAGGCTAGTTTCCCTACAATACATTCATTACAAACACAGTTTTAAGCAATGCTAATGTTTTTTTGTTACATTGAAAACAATATGAACTTATGCAAAACCTTTCCCACTTATTTTCATTTAATTTGTGTATTTATTTCGAAACATCATCTAGCGGTGATGATTAAAAAAAGTGCAAATTTTAGGAAGCTACCCCTTTGGAGAGGGACGAGAAAGTAGCCGAAGGCAACAAGGGATAATTATATGTAATCTATTTAACAGCATGTCTGATTTGGTTTTATTGAAAATGTGACAGGATCATAAATCATCAATTTGTCTATAGCTACTTGTGTTTCTCCAAGCATATTTCTCTTCTGTGGAGTCTTTTATAGAAAAATCAGCTAGAGGTACCACATCTGAATTCCGAGTTGAAGAAACCGACAACAATTGTGCGGAAGCCAGATTATCTTCACTGTTTCGTTCTAGTTCTATATAAATACATAATAAAATTATTTAGTGCTCTTGCATTAGGGAAGAATGACACTTTGTTTTCCCTCGATAAATCATGTTTCAATTAGGCTTGACCCATGTGAATACGGGTACAGGGGGTGCGGGGTTAACATAAAGTTGGGTTGTCTGTCCATGCATCTATCTGTCCATCTGTCTACAGACAAAACGAATATGAATAAGAACATGAATTTGAGGTACTTCTCCAATTTATGGAGGAATGCTCCTTTGTTTAATAAAATGTGGTTCACACTTGCCCTCCTTAAGTACTGCACCAATGTTAATGACACTTCCCCTTTGATGAGGTCACGCCCCTTTTAAAGCACTGTTTGCACAATTAAAGAACATGTTCTTCACAAAATCAATGATACTTGTTATATAAAATGCTTACATTGAGGAAACATAAATATTCGAGAATATAAAACTGAGTTAGCTCCCGAGTTTATCGAGTACATCTCTTTGTTTTAGCTACTCGTTCTAAAGTAACGTATTGATTTGATTGATTCTTATTACACAGAACCCTAAAAACAAAATATAACAATTGGAGTAAATCTTCCCTATTTTTGGAGTTAAGCACATTTGCTTAAAATCCTACAGTTCTTTAAGCAAGCTTCTGCCTTGGCAACAGTTTTAGTTTGAAAATTGTTGAGATCCCCACCCAAATATCAGGAAGCGACAGTCATGATGCATGATGACTAAATGTCTGGGTCGAATCATGGAAGGGTTGTGATATCAATATTTTGACCACATCTGTGCTCGCTTGGCATTAAATGACGAACACACTTTTATAATAGCCTGCTGACTATGCTGATCCCTTAGGATTCCGAGTCTTGGTCATAAATGTGCATGGAGACAACCAGCCATTTTTGTAATTGGTGGTCATGAGGATATGGATACACATAGGATACGAAAAGTACTTTCAGGGTTCAGCCCCCGACCCTTAGGTCTTAGTCCAGGTTGATAACACTGAAAAACAGCTGTTGATAGGACATTAAACAATACTAAACCAAATCAATCTATTGGAGATTCCAACCATACATCCAGATTTAAACCATACACCCAACTATGTGACTGCCTGGCATAAAGAAACAAACACAGCCCTGGATGTACTCTTCGGTCTAGCCCCATAATTATTTGCCTTTTAACAAAAACAAAATGAAAGGCATAACAGGAAAAAGGTTATAACTCTTTAAACGCCTCTGTCCTTCCTTTTAAGACTTAACCTGGCAACTAATGGTCACTGTGATGTGTAGACGAATGTTTCACTTCAATTCAATAGTACTTAAATGTAGTTATTTGATTACTTGGTGGCAATATCGCAAAACTAACAAAGGAAGGGATCAGCCTGTCTGCCTATATATTTCTTTTTATAGTTAATAAAATAATATTGTTGTTGCAGAAACGGAAAATATTGTATACATTTTATGTTTTGGTTAATTGTTACAGTATACTAATTGTAATATTAATAATAGTCATTATTTCAACTTGACGTTATATTGAGTCAAAGACTTGTCTTACATTTGGTCAAGCATGTTAAAATGTACACTATTTACAACAAAGTTACAACAATTATAAAACAGCATAGAATATGTGTAAGATAAATATACATGTACAAAATATCACAGTAAAAGCTAACCTTGTCCAGTTTAGATAATAAGGAGCAAATGGTTTAGCATCATCACAGACTTGGTGATTTAAAACTTAGTAATTCTAAAACATAAATTACTACAAATAATAATAATTCGAGGTTCCTATATCCCGCTTTATCTAGTCCGTAGGTCGTCTCAAAGCGGTTTACAAATTATTATTCGTGGTTATAGGGTCATGGAACCAGCCATTATCTAACTTAACTCCCTGGTGAGCATACAGCCGGTGCTACTATTTTGGCGCTCACAGCTAGCATTCTATAAGTCTAGCACTGCCCAACCACGTACTCATTTACAGTTGAGTAGACTGGAAAAGGCGGAATAAAGTATATTCCTCAAAGACACAACACAGTACCATGCCGTGACTCGAACCCGCAACCTTTCGGTCTCGAGCCCGGCGTCCTACCATACCATGCTTCCTATAACGCTTGCATGTCACACAAGTGTTACTTAAGGTTAAAGCACTATAATAGTCGAATATACATACAATACTTATATAGCAAAAAGTAAAATTAAAAAGAATATTCACTAAGTAGTGTGCATAAAAAGTTGCAATGAAGTCGATGTGCTCAAAGTAATCTTTTAATAGAATGTTATTAAATTGTTTCTAAAAGTAACTAGTCTTGCCCAAAACATTCCAGTGGTTGGGGGTCATTCTACCCATTGGTCAGTTTGAGTCTTCTCCTCAACATATATATATATATATGTATAAATTAAGCTAATAAGAATAATGTTGAATATATGATTGTGAGATTGTACGTATAAAAATGTTTGGTACATTTCTTAAACGATAAGACACTTTTGCAGTGTTGCTCATATGAAGGTAAATTATTACAAATGTAAGGACCTTGATTTGAAAATGCCCTTTTAAAAAATATTTGTTTAACAATTTTGTATATATCATTCATTTTGAGTAGAGGATCTAGTAGCTCTTAATTGGATGTCTGTGGTTAAAGTAAAATTATAAAAGTAATTAGGAGCCATGTGGTTAAGGATTTTGTACATACGAATAGCATGGTTGTAAGAAATTCGTTTTGTGAAAGGCAGCCACTTAAGTTTGTTGAACATTTCCTTGAAAAGTGTAAACAATCGCATATCAATATAACTCTGGCGGTTTTTTCAAGTTTTTCAATTTGGTTTTGGGAGGCATTTCCCCAAATATTTCAACAGTAATCAAAGTGAAGATTTGTAAAACAATTGTAAAATATGACATAGATGACTTGGCTAAATAAATCAAAAAGACGTATTTCTTAAAATATCTACAATTTATTTGTGCCATGTTAAACAGCCATTGTCATTACACCATTTCTGAATTTGATTCGCATCTTCGTTTAAGTTGGTATTCATAATATCAACATATCATCGGAATACATATTCATTGATGCGTTGTATGTGGCAAGGGGTAAATCATTATATGATGAACAATAAAGTCCATAGTATTTATCTCTGAAGACACCGACTGCGATTGGTTGAGGATCACTTAAGGCGTTTTTGAATTCAACTCTCTGAAAACGATCTTTGATATACATTGTAGCTTGTAAAAAAAATATCAAAGTGGGAAATAAGATAATAATGTCCAAACATTTCTAACAATTCAACGAGCCCGTTCTACAATCGTATTAATATAGATAACTATATAATTCAAAATTCTTAAAATTTTACCTGTCAGTCATATATCTTTTATAAAGGTACCAAAGACTGCTAGTACCACGGTTCAGAATATCTTTTTACGTCATGGGGATGAAACAAATCTCATTTTGCTCGGCCAAGAAGGAGTGGAGGAGGGGAATCATTAACATCAAGTGACTTTTTCCCACCACCAAGAAACAGAACTTATGATATAACTTGTGCGCACGTGAGATACAACAGAGAAGAATTTACCAGAGCTCTACCTACTGACACAACGTATATAGGAATCGTGAGGGTGCCGTTCAGCAATTTCCGATCCTACATCAGATTTATTCGTCCTAAGGGCGTGCTTAATATACCAGTAGAAAATCCGGTATTTGTCTGTAAAATCTTGATTTTATGTATTTTCTACAGCTGAAAAATGATTATTATTTTTGTCTCTCATAATGGAAATTTTCTCCCATCTTCATTCTGTCGCCAAGTCACAGTAAGTTCGCAGAATGTACTCAGATATTACTCGCGCTATATCAAAGTTGTTACTGAAGAAAACTAATACTGATCTCCCAGGTAAAAAGTAAAAGGAAAGAAAGGTTGTTATCAAAAAGCATGTGTAAATGAGAAGAAAAATTAGAATACCCCAAAAGGTTTCGATGGCTAGCTGGTCGCTAAAACAATCAAACACCGGAAATGTCAAATATCAATCTAAAATATCATAAAGTTCGAATAAAAGGGGATTCGATCCTTTACACTGCCATTCTTCATACAAAACTGCAGGAACGCTTACGCTCTCTTGTTACGCGTGCCTTCTTTTCGGGGAAAGGCTTACGTCGATATAAATGTTTGGCTGTAAATTGTACATACTTCGTTAAAATCAAAGCTGGGGCCTCGGTTTTCTGGAGATGAAGACTGTGGACGGGTATTGTTGTCGCCTTCGGTCTCTGGCGGGTTTTTGTGTGTGTGGGATGTGGGGGTTTGTATGTTTGAATATGCTCAATGAGTGAATTGCGATATGGATATTCCATTTCTTCATATTTTACTCTAGTTTTGTCGATTTGACTTCAAGCTGTGGTTTGTTGTCGCTGCCCGGGTTCTCATGGATCTTCCCTTTGTTCATATTTTGCCCTAGTTTTGTCGATTTGAGTTCAAGTTGGGTAGCTATTGTTGATAGAACAAATAACATAATTTCTAAAAAGGCTTTCTGAAAAGCACCATCTGACAAGAATCTTGTTTGAGCTTCTTTCTAGCCTTTCAATGCTTGCTTCATGCAACGTATCCGGCATTCTACCTTTCAAATCGTTAGCTACAGTAGAAGCTATATAAAGAAACTACAAGCCTGAAGAAAATATTCTAATTCATCTGAGAAGTAAACTTTGGATTGGTAAATCATGATAATTTGCGACAGTATATCTTCAATATACCATTCGCAAATTTCTAATTTGGATATGAAACCCGCATGGGGATTGTTTAAGACGTTCGTGACCCCGACTTGATTATTCATGACGTCACGAAGAAAATGATTAAAAAGCGAGACCCCAAAAGGTCAGCGCAATTCCGCCTTACATTGAATATTCCTGACGTCATCAAGCAGAGTGACCAAGAATTTGAAAAAAAAATGTAAAAAATATCTTAAAATCGTCGTTTCTGTGTGTTTGTCTTGGCTGATATGAATTAGAATGGAGATAATCCTACTATATTTTGAGACAGTATAATTACGTTATACCGCCAAAAATGTCAAAATACAGTAGGGTTATTCCCTAATTTAAATGGCGTTGTATCCAAATACTCAGATTCTTGTTATAAAGAATAGTTCAGTCTCCAAGGACATTCTCCTTTCCTTAATCTATAAAACTTTAAACAGGAACCAATTGATCTGATTTCCAACACGTTTAATGCTCGACTTGTAACACTAGATAATTGGTTTTCTGAAACAGGGCTAAATCTTCTCTGGCCCGTTTTATTGTCTGATCTTGTCTGTAAGTTAATGTCAATGTCAATTAGATTATTACTTCGTTATGTTCTAAGAGCTTTTCTCTAGCGACAACACTGTTAACATAATCTAACGTTTGATTCAAAACTGCAGAAAATCCCCAGAAATTATGATAATATTTTCAGTTTTGTCAGATATGGATTTTAAATCTGGATTAACTTGATTAGTGCCGTAAATAAATATAAATATTTTTCTTTTACATCGGTGTCAGCAAAGAGTTAGGAAAAGTCTCTATAAACTTTTGTTTTTGAGCAGAACAATATCAGGCAATTAATAAAAAGTCCGAACTAAATTATATGTTGACATATTTAAAGAAATCAGACACATAATCTAACGTTGTCTAGAGAGTTTAGTTCCCCGAAACTGAAGTTAACTGCTTCCTTTCTTAACACGTTCAACATGCTTCCGCATTAACAGTTCAACGAGTCCGTCGTACATGCTTCTTAATACGGATAACTGTAAAATTATAAACTCACAAATCGTACTAGCATTCTGTACCCATAGTATGTGCAGATAATACAAATATTTATAATGTCCAAATATATGTTATTTGCAAATTACTCTAAGGCGCATGAAAAATATTTTTTACTAAATATTGCACTTTTTTACAGACCATTATTGCTGGGCTTCTGTGCATTGGTGACGACTTACAGTATAAGACGTTACATCAACTTTACCGTAGATGAGGAGAAAACAATCCGGGAACATATCTTATATCGAAAAGAAAAATCCTGGAGTCAGATCAAATACAACCTGACAGGCAATCCTGTCAATCACATAGCTTTTATAAAGGTACCAAAGGCTGCCAGTACAACGGTCCAGAATATCTTTTTACGTTATGGGGATGAAAAGAATCTCAATTTTGCTTTATCAACGGGCCATGGTGGGGGTGGGGGTGAATTGACATCACAATTCTTCTTTCCTCCACCAAAAAACAGAAGATATGATATATCGTCTACGCATGTAAAATAGAATAAAACAGACTTTAGCACAGCTCTACCTACCGATACAACGTATATAGGAATCGTAAGGGAACCATTTAGCCATTTTAGATCGTTGATCAAATTTAGACGTCCCAAATTCGTGCTAGATATGCCAGGGGAAAATCCCGTTTTGGAATATTTGTCTAGATTTGAAAAATACAGTTACAAAACGAAAAATATTTTTAAATGGTGGATTCTAATGGCACGTTACTTCGGGTTTACCGATGACTTAATTTTGACGATGGATCAAATTCTGATCCAGAAATATTTACCCAAACTGGATGAGGAAATGGACATCGTTTTAGTGTTTGAATATCTTGAAGAATCCATAGTATTGATGCGACGAATCTTAAACTGGGACCTCAGATATGTTTTACATGGTAAACTTCGCGTTAATAAGGTGGAGGATAATCGATTAAAGTTTGGGACGAATGTTGAAAAACTACATAAAAGCTGTTGTCAATTAGATTATCAACTTTATGAATTTTTTGTTCAAAAATTGAAAGAAAAATTAAAAGACCAGCCACCCGATTTTTATGATGAACTGGCCTACTTCAGAAGAACTAGAATGAAGTATGAAGACTTCTGTTTGTCCTCAATTTCTAATGACGACAACAACGCCAGTATTACATTTGAAGGCAGTGCATGGAATCGACCATTCGTCATCACATGGGAGCATTGTAAGAAACTGTATATTCACGACGTGACGTTTTTAGTTATGTTAAAAGAAAAACAACATGCAGGGTCTCCATAGTGATGTTACTAAATGTTTGAGAATTTCATGTCATTTCATTTTGTCTGAATTGTCAGCGGCTGGATTAAAATTGTTTGATGTTAAACGTTGATTGGTCATTCGAGACAAATCTGTTACATTTATGAGATGTACCCAATCCACCGCTACAGATTTTTCTGAGGACAATCAGGGCCACGTAAAATAGATAAATTAATAATAAATGTCGTTTTTCGTGTTACTAACTCGAGAGGTTGACTAAAAAATGTATTCTCGCTACTATCACTCGAAATTTCGACCTACTAAATCGGGATTAAAAATGCACTGGACAAAGGCCTCTAATTACGCGTACCTCACTTTGGGACGGTGTACGTGTACATAGTTATGATTAATGTTTCATTTAATAAAAGATTTAAACAGTGTTTTAAAAATATCATATTTTCATTGTTCTTATGTAAAACATCAATCCCATGTGTATATATTATTTCAATATACGTGACAACTTAAGGAGAAAAAGTTGAGTATATTGTTGGTGCAAACACGACTTGTACACGTGTATTTGTTGTCGCCTTCGGTCTCTCGCGGGGAAATATGTTGGGTTTTTTTGTGTGTGATGTGGTGGTTTGTATGTTTGAATATGCTCAATAGGGTGAATTGCGGTTTTGTTGTCGCTGCCCGAGTTCACATGGATTTCCCCTTTGTTCATATTTTGCCCTAGTTTTGTCGATTTGAGTTCAAGTTGTGGTTTTGTTGACACTTAGGTATTCTCTTGTCTTTTTACACTAAAATGTGTCTGTAATATATACCTAATAAATAGCGCCGCACTTTGACTAAATTAAGAATAAATAGCTGATATAAAGATAAATTAAAAAGAAATTATCAAAATTGTATTGTATAAAATCTTGCCGTTGTGTAACTGAAAACTGGCCAATTGAGTAGCTTTGGTTGAAGGAAAGGCTTTCTGAAAAGCACCATCTGACAAGAATCTTGTATGAGGTTCTTTGAAGCCTTTCAATGCTTGCTCCATTCAACGTATCCGGCATTCTACCTTTCAAATCGTTAGCTACAGTATAATCTATATAAAGAAACCACCAGCCTGAAGAAAATATTCTAATTCATCTGAGAAGTAAACTTTGGATTGGTAAATCATGATAATTTGCGAAAGTTTAACTTCAATAAACCGTTCGCAAATTTCTCATTTGCATATGAAACCCACATGGGGATTGTTTATGACGTGAATGACTTCGACTTGATTATTCATGACGTCACGAAGAATATAATTAAATAGCCTGTCCCCAAAAGGTCAGCGCAATTCCGCCTAACTTTAAATGTTCCTGACGTCACCAATCCTAAGTAGAGTGACCCAGAATTAGAAAAAAAATGTAACAATTATCTTTAAATCGTCCTTTCTGTTTGTTGGTCTTGGCTGATATGAATAAGAATGGGGATAAACCTACTATATTTTGAGAAAGTATAATCACATTATATACCACCGAAAATTTCAAAAAAAAAACAGTAGGGTTATCCCCTAATTTAAATGGCGTTGTTCGCCATATAGAAATATTTAATGCTCGACTTGTAACACTAGATAATTGGTTTTCTGAAACAGGGCTAAATCTTCTCTGGCCCGTTTTATTGTCTGATCTTGTCTGTAAGTTAATGTCAATGTCAATTAGATTATTACTTCGTTATGTTCTAAGAACTTTTCTCTAGCGACAACACTGTTAACATAATCTAACGTTTGATTCAAAACTGCAGAAAATCCCCAGAAATTATTATAATTTTTTTTACAGTTGTATCTGAAATGGATTTTAACAGTCTGGATTATCTTGATTAGTGCCGTAAATAAATATAAATATTTTCCTGTTACATCGGTGTCAGCAAAGAGTTAGGAAAAGTCTCTATAAACATTTTGAGCAAAACAACTATACAAATGTACCACGTGAATGAAATTTAAATGACTTGAATAACTGGTATAACTCTGGTCATATTCTGTATTTCCTTGATCATGTGTTTAAACCTAATTGTGGGTGTTTTGCATCTTTCCTCGTCTATCGGCCGCCAAATATCTGTCATATCGCAGAATGTACAAAGTTACGAAGTTATGACTAATACCTCTAAAATATCCTACACGTTTAAAAATGGGGATGATAACATAACATTCAAACTGTGCGGCTATCCAGATTTTCGCTTTACAATGTATATCAGGCAATTAATAAAAGTCTGAACTCAAATATAGGTTAGTATATGGAAGGAAACGTAATTGATGTGGACACACAATATAATGTTGTCTAGAGAGTTTAGTTCCCTGAAACCGAAGTTTACTGCTTCCTTTCTAAACAAGTTAAACATGCTTAAGCACTATCATTGCATATTCAACGAGTCAGTTATACATGCTTGTTAATACGGATAACTGTAAAGTTCTAAACTATAGTATACGTAGATAAGAAATATATTTATAATAACCAAATATATGTTATATATTTGCAAATTACTCTAAAGCGTTTTACAAGACATGAAAAATAGTATTCCTACAGTGAAAGTAGAAAATACTACTAAATATAGTAGTTAATAAAACGCATACAAAACAGATCTAAGTGCAAATCAGATCTTAATCCAAATAAAAGTTTACACTAAATAATGCATTATTTTACAGATCATTGTTGCTGGGCTTCTGTGCATTGGTGACGACTTACAGTATAAGACGTTACATCAACTTTACCGTAGATGAGGAGAAAACAATCCGGGAACATATCTTATATCGAAAAGAAGAATCCTGGAGTCAGATCAAATACAACCTGACAGGCAATCCTGTCAATCACATAGCTTTTATAAAGGTACCAAAGGCTGCCAGTACAACGGTCCAGAATATCTTTTTACGTTATGGGGATGAAACAAATCTCATTTTTGCTCTACCAAGGGGCCGTTTTGGGGGTGGCGATAAGTTGACATCACAATTCTTCTTTCCTCCACCAAAAAACAGAAGATATGATATATCGTGTGCGCATGTAATATACAATAGAGCAGACTTTAGCAGGGCTCTACCTACCGATACAAAATATATAGGAATCGTAAGGGAGCCGTTCAGCCATTTTCGATCCATGATCAGATTTGTGCATCCCAAATCCGTGCTAGATATGCCAGGAGAAAATCCCGTTTTGGAATATTTGTCGAGATTTGATAAATACAGGAACAAAACGAGCATTTCTGATATATTTTGCAATAAAATGGCACGTTACTTTGGGTTTACCGATGACTTAATTTTGAAGATGGATCAACCTCAGATCCGGAAGTATTTACTCAAACTGGATGAGGAAATGGACATCATATTACTATTTGAATATCTTGATGAATCTATAGTATTGATGCGTCGAATCTTAAACTGGGATCTCAGACATGTTTTATACGGTAAACTTAGGGTTAACAAGGTGGAAGATAATCGCCTAAAATTTGGAACAGACGTTGAAAAACTACATAAAAGTTATTCACAGTTAGATTATCAACTATATGATTTTTTTGCTCAAAAATTGAAAGAAAAAATAAAAGACCAGCCACCCGATTTTTATGATGAACTGGCCTACTTCAGAAAAACTAGAATGAAGTATGACAATTTCTGTTTGTTCTCAATTTCTAATGACGATAACAATGCCAGTATTACATTTGAAGGCAGTGCATGGAATCGACCATTCGTCATCACATGGGAACATTGTAAGAAACTGTATATTCACTGCGTAACGTTTTTAGATATGTTGATTGAAAAACAACCTGTAGGGTCTCCAGAGTGATGTTGTTGTATGGTTGAGAATTTCACATGTCACATGCTTATTTCATTTAGTCTTAATTGACAGGAGTTGGGGAAACATTTTTGATGGTAGACGTTGATTGGATTAAACATGACGTGCAAACAATACAAGCACTTTTTATTTGTTTTAATAGGATTAAATTTGATAAATTAATTTATTTGTTTATTGTGATCTTTTATTATTTTATAAACCTGTGAGAATATGAACATGCTATCTTAAATCAATACTATAACACTGATGTTAGTGATTGATTCTCTGAAACCATAATACACGCGTAGATTAGTGCACTTTTATCGCCGAGCGGAACGAGACGATTTACTTTCTTTGTTTAATGCTTTAGCATTTTATCCTCAAAGCCGTCTTTTTTCTGAGGGTAATTAATTGGAAAACATAGTATTGCCAATCAAAATGTGTCACTGGGCAAAATTTAGTGGGTGGGACATTTGGATGGGGTTTGGGTGGCTGTGAGGGTGGGGAATAGGATTGCGACCCTCTGGATCCCTATCTGATATGAGATACATGTAGTAAACATATCTTTCACATCTGTGTGCTATAGTAAATATATCTATAAAACATGTGTGTGATTGTAAAACATATGTTTAACCTGTTTTCCAGAGTAAAAGCATAAATAGATATCTCGGAATTTAAAGTTCGGAAATCGAAAGGAAAAAACAAATTTTGTACGTAACACTTTTGCTTGTCACGAAACGAGTACGTTGATTTTTTTTGTTTTGATTTAAACATGTTTTATTTGCAAATATACATATGGGATCAGACACAAGTTTAAAAACTTATAATCCGTCTTTTCCCATAAAACATACATGATAAAATATACATATGACCGCAAATTACTAAGGAAATACAATGATGATGAAAAATGTCAAAACTTACCTAAAAGATAAAATTTACAAAATACAGATCGTATTATATAGTGACTGTACCCGCATGGCTGTATAAAATAAAATGCATGTCCATATAACAATAGAGTGTTACATATATATAATTCATGGTCATGTATATAATAGAGTGCTATATATATAATACATGTCCATATAACAATGGAGTGCTATATATATAATGCATGTTTAAATGCTTACTGGTCGATTGATGACACGATAGATTTATAATGCCTAAAAAGGTTCAATTTATGATATAGTGAGTATAAGTGATGTACATGTGTACAAACATTTAATAATACAATAACCAACATAATAGTTAACATTGTGATGACCAATTGACACAGTAGACCGCACACCGCTTGACACATACTGGATCTCTCTACACATATTGCACCGCACCATGTAATGTCTATACTTTTGTCGGGTATGTTCCACACCATAGTTCCTGCTTGTTGTAATTCCGAGCTTGGGCTCCCTGCTGTTGTGGATGCGATCCACTGTGTCGGCGTAGTACCTCATTGCTAAGTATGACTGGTTAGTTGAATAAGATTTATATTAGTCGAAACGTTTGGAATGTCTAATAAAGTTTTGGACTAATGAAAAAAGAGTGCAGTTTTCATTCTCAGAAAACATGTCAGAACCGAACAGCAGCAGATCTGCAGATAATTCATTTAGATTTAAATAATTCGTAAGTTTATGTTTCAAGATATTTATAGAAATAACAAAATAAGGGACATTCTAACAAATACTGTTCTACATTTTCTATGGCATGAAAACATCTACATTAGGGCGACTGAATCAAATTAATACGTTTAAGATCGGCACTTAAGGAACTACATTTATACCTTTATCGTGTACGTAGGATATTTAACTTTCGGTCACCAGAGGAATAAAACTTAGGAGCACATGCTCCCTTCAAAGAAATTTTATGTCTAAATGTAGAAATTGTATCACATGATCGGGTTTGAACATCAATATTATTCCAAAGTTTTATTGCATCAGGTATACATGATCATTCAAATAAAGTTAGTCTTATTCTTGGAATTGCATAATTATTTTGATTTCGCAAATTATAATTGCTAACAGTATGTACTGGATTAGGAATACTGTTCTGTAAATAGCAAGGGGTAAGGTTATTATGTATTTTGTAAATTAATGTAAGTTTCCTGGATTTTCGACGATTGCTTAATGTTTCCCACCCAGTCTCATAATATAAACTTTGTCGACTGGTGAAAATAGGAAGCCCAGTCACAATTCTGGCAGCCTCTAACTGTAATTTCTCTAATTTATCTGAATTAATAATATTACATTCATCCCATACTTCACAAGCATATTCCAAAAGGGACCTTATGAAAACAATGTGCAATCTCGACAAAGTATCTCTATTTAAAATAAATTTAAATTTCCGTAATACTGATATGTGTTTTGAGGCTGATTTGACAATATTATTTACATGTTCTGTCCAGCTGCAGGTTTCATTTAATGTTACCCCGAGATGTTTGTGATCAGCTGAAATTTGCAATGTGTTATTAAATATTAAATTGATATTGAATTGAGTGCTAGAACAATGAAAAAGCATTACATCTGTTTTAGAGGGATTAAAATTTATATTCTATTTGTCAGCCCAGTCTTCAATTACAGCTAAGTCATGATTCATTACATGCTCTATTCGTATTGCATTGGTAGAAGAAAAAGATAGAGATGTGTCATCAGCAAACATTCTTGCAAGTGAAAGTAAATTGTCTGTAATGTCGTTAATGAATATCAAAATTAACAGAGGACCAAGGACAGAACCTTGTGGAACTCATGCATTTAAATGGCCAATAGAAGAAGAAGAATTGCCTAAAATAACCTGTTGTTTTCTGTCCAGAAGTTAGTCTTGGATCCAGGATAGGATGGTTCCTTTTATACCATAAGCATGTCATTTTATTAAAAGACCCCTGTGCCACACGCTATCAAAGGTTTTTGATATATCAAAGAAAGTCATACAGGTTTGCTGTTTATTTTCTAATGTTGGAAATATATATTATGATATATTTCGATTAACTGATAAACAGTCGAGTGCCCTTTAACAAATCCAGGTTGATATTTATATAGTAAATTATTATCTATTAAATAATTATGGCGGTATTTATGTACAACTCTTTCAAATAACTTACCTGCAGAGCTTAATAATTCCTGTTGCCTTGTTCAATTTCAAGGTTTTAAGAATATCAAGAATATCAGTTCTGGTAAATGTATTTCTTTAACTTTAAACTTTTTCAAGGAGTGGTTACTTTTGTTTTTACGAAATAAATTATGTAATCTGTTTCTTTTTTTTAATTTCAAGTCGGAGTTCGGATGTAAACCAAGATTTGTCGTTTTTCCTAATAGTTACATGTTTCATTGGAATACTGGCTTTGGCAAACTCTAAAAACATGGACGTAAATAGTTCACAGACCTCATCTAGACTAGAAGCAGTGTTTAAAACAACGTTCCATGGAAAAGATTTAATCAAATTATTAAATGAAACAAAATTGGCATCTTTATAAACCCAAACATTACGTTTTAAAGTATTAGATATGGTTTGTGGTAGTTCTAATACAGCGACAGTGTGGCGGAATGGTCACTAATTTCATTGTCGACAGGTAAAACTGATGATTCAACTACTTTAACATTATCACTAACGAGAACGAGGTCGATCAATGTACTAGTGTTTACAGTTACACGTGTAGGCTCGGTAATTACATTGCTGAGATTAAAAAGCATGACAATATCGTGGAGTTTACTATTCGTTACAGTGAGACAATCAACATCAATATCTCCATGTATAACTTCATCAGTGCTGATAGACAATGCACTATCAATAGAATTTTGAAAATAATCCCAAAATCTAACACTTGATATGCCCGGGGGAGATAAACTGTACATAATAATATAGTCGTCTGTTCTGTTATTAGTTCTAACCATATAACTTCACCAATGTTAAATTCCACATATCGCCTTCTATTGAAGTGTATTTCATTAGATACATAGACCATGACGCCGCCTCCGTAGCGGTTTCTGTCAAGTCGTATAGGTCCATAAAACCCTTCTTTAGTTTTTGAATTTTCATAATTAGTGTCTAGATGAGTTTCAGTAATAGATATTACTTGATATTCATGGGCTAAGCATTCCATATAAGATATTTTTTTGCGAACACTTCTGCTATTTAAATGAAACAATGATATCTCCCTGTTACCTTCCGGACCTGGATTCGTTTCAATATCATTACAAAGAAAGAGTATAAGAAGAAGAATAAGTACTATATTAGTGCTAGGCACTATCGACTGGAGTGTTAGAAGGACATAAGTCAAGATGTAAGCCTTCATTATAGCAGACAATAAAAACTCTATGCTAAGCAATGAAAAGTAATTATGATTATTATACAATTTTTTTGAGTATGTTTGAACAGAATAGCATTTTATATAGTGTAGCCCTATTGCCGCCCTATACATAGATATATCAATGAACATCAAGGTACACAACAAACCACGACATTGGGCGGCAAATACTATTGACTACCAGTACATATATAGTAATCAGACATGCTTGGGCACACATAGTGAAACTGTAATGAAAAAAGACAACATAACAAAAAAGAAGGAATATACAAAGACATTCAACTTAATTGATAAGTTAACACACGAGGAGATTTACAGTAATGACAAATTAATCTTACTGACGATCTGGTCCACAGAGGAGATATACTGTAATCATAAATTAATCTTACTGAAGATCTGGTCCACAGATGAGATATAGAGTAATGATGAATTAATCTTACTGACGATCAGGTCCACAGAGGAGATATACTGGAATGATAAATTAATCTTCCTGACAATCTGGTCCGCAGAGGAGATATACTGGAATGATAAATTAATCTTAATGACAATCTGGTCCACGGAGGAGATATACTGTAATCATAAATTAATCTTACTGAAGATCTGGTCCACAGAGGCGATATAGAGTAATGATAAATTAATCTTACTGACGATCTGGTCCATAGAGCCATACTGAATAATGACGCGGTATGCTATATATACTCTTACCATATTGAATAATGACACAGCATACATATTTGTATACTGATACCATACTGAATGCTGACACGTTATACATACTGTTACCTTACTGAATTATGACACGGTATGCATACTGTTACCATACTAAATGATTACACTGTATACATATTGTTACCATACTGTATAATGACACGGTGTACGTACTGTTACCATACTGAATTATGACACGGTATACATACTGTTACCATATTGAATACTGAATGCTGACACGTTATGCATCCTGTTCCCTTCCTGAATTATGACAAGGTATGCATACTGTTACCATACTAAATGATTACACTGTATACATATTGTTTCCATACTGAATAATGACACGGTATACATACTGTTACCATACTGAATGATTACACTGTATACATATTGTTACCATACTATATAATGACACGGTGTACATACTGTTATCATACTGAATTATGACACGGTATACATACTGTTACCATACTGAATAATGACCCGGTATACATATTGTTACCATTCTGAATAATGACACGGTGTACATACTGTTACCATACTGATTTATGACACGGTATACATCCTGTTACCATACTGAATAATGACACGGTATACATACTGTTACCTTACTGAATTATGACACGGTATACATACTGTTACCATACTGAATGATTACACTGTAAACATATTGTTACCATACTGAATAATGACACGGTGTACATACTGTTATCATACTGAATTATGAGACGGTATACATACTGTTACCATACTGAATAATGACACGGTGTACAAACGGTTACCATACTGATTTATGACATGGGATACATATTGTTACCATTCTGAATAACGACACGGTGTACATACTGTTACCATATTGAATAACGACATGGTATACAAACTGGTATGATACTGAATAATGACACGGTATACATACTGTTACCATCCTGAATAATGACCCGGTATCCATATTGTTACCATTCTGAATAATGCCACGGTGTACATACTGTTGCCATACTGAATTATGACACGGTGTACATAGTGTTACCATACTGAATTATGACACGGTATACATATTGTTTCCATACTGAATAATGACCCGTTATACATACTGTTACAATACTGAATAATGACACGGTGTACATACTGTTACCATACTGATTTATGACATGGTATACATATTGTTACCATATTGAATAACGACATGGTATACAAACTGTTATGATACTGAATAATGACACGGTATAAATACTGTTACCAAACTGAATAATGCCACGGTATACATATTGTTTCCATACTGAATAATGACACGGTATACATACTGTTATCATACTGAATAATGACACGGTATACATATTGTTTCCATACTGAATAATGACACGGTATACATACTGTTACCATATTGAATAATGACATGGTATACATACTGTTACCATACTGAATTGGTGCGGGAGATAAACAAAGGTATACCGTTATTTTCTGTCGAACGACTGGTTTTCAAGTTTCAAAATAGAAATTCTGGAAAATATTTCAGAACTTTCAGTCTTTATTGTGTTAACCGTTTTGAATCTCTGTGCCAGGTACGTGTTGGTTGCGTATTGGATTTGTTTAAACAAAATTGGTCGTAACACTGTTCAAGATTTCAAACAATTAAGCCGTATAGGGAAATTGAATCTTAACAGTTCACAAAATGTGTGCTTTTTATAAACAAAATATCATTGGTATAACTGAAAATGAAGTAAAGCTGTATCGGACAAACATCTCATCTCTCTTTTTTTACCCAGTAAACAACACGTAAGTACTTATATTACCTATCTCATTGCCAAAACACCACGAGGGAAAACAAAAACACGTCCATTATCTATCGACAGCCTAAAAGGTTTAGTATGAAATGAAAAAAGTACTTAACACTTAACGAAACCATGTCCTCAGGGAATCTTGATTGGCATACATGTTCTCTATAGCTGTATATTCAGTCACGTGACGCGATTGATATCTGTATCAAAAATCAAAGCATCAATTGTTTTCACAGCAGAGATCAATCTTGGATGTTGCTCATGGATTGGACCAACATCTATATTGCGTAGCGTACTAATATGTCTGCATCACCACAACATCATCAACCAAACAAGGCCACGATTTTTACTTGAACCATGCACTATAAAATAGGTCGAAGGTAAGTCAAATTTTGTTTCGTTTCTTTGTGGGTTTTTTTATCAGCATTTACCTATCATTAACGAAATAAAGTAGTCTCACAGCATAGTCAAGTCTGGGATGTTGTACATGGACATGGATTGACCTTATATGGCTGCATCACAACATTATCAACCAAATAAACCCATTATTTGTACTCGAGCAATGAATTATAAAATATGTCGGAGGTAAGACAAACTTTGTTTCGTTTCGGTCTGTTTTTACCAGCATCTAAATTTATTGATAATGAAATGGTGCAATAATAACAAATACACATGTACAAGAACATATAATATATATGCATTATAAACTTCCTACACTTCCATAAACACACGCATAACACATTATCCGGTTAATGATGGACCAACATGTCATCCATACTAACATTACATGATTACTTCACAGTTGGTAGCTATTGAAGGAGTTGCATCTTAGTCTAAATGTGTTAAAGTTAAAGAAATACAGATATTTTAGTGAGATTGATTAGATAATATTCCAAATAAACTGAGCTAGTAGACACTTAAAGTACAGTTTAAAGTGTACCCTGAACGAAAATATAAATGAATATATTATCATTCTAAATGATCGAAAAACAAAAATGCCACTGGGGGCAGAGGGCGGGGCCCCAATAGGGGAAATAGAGATAAATGTGTTAAAAGCTTTTTCCTTCTGTAAAAATTAAAGCATCATCACCAAATTTGTTATAAATCATCTGTAGGCAAATGGAATTACGTTTTATATAAATGGAGGGTGTGTCCCCTCATGCTTCAAGGATTGTCTCAATGATCCAGACCCACGTCTGGAGACTGCCTTCTTGAAATGAGTAAGTAAATAAAGGAAAAAACCACGAAGTTTACACAAAGTATAACCATGCAAACGTGTTAAACAGAAAATTATCTGAAATCAGTGACGAACCTGTGCGTGTGAAGGAAAGGATATAACTGCCCACCCGAGCCAGCAACACCCTGGAGGAGTTCAGATTAGTATATGACATAGATTCCCGTTTGTATGAAACTATTCACAACCCAAGTTCGGGTATCTAAACCTTCTCCAAGCATATTTCTCTTATGTAGAGTCTTTTATAGAAAATCAGCTGGAAAGGTACCACATCTGAATTCCGAGTTGATGAAACCGGCAACAATTGTGCGGAAGCCCGATTACCTTCACTGTTTCGTTATAGTTCTATATAAATACAAAATAACATTATTTAGTGCTCTTGCATTAGGGAAGAATGACACAATTTGTTTTCCCTCGATAAATCATGTTTCGATTAGGCTTGACCCATGTGAATACGGGTACAGGGGGTACGGGGTTAACATAAAGTTGGGTTGTCTGTCCATGTATCTTTCTGTCCATCTGTCTACAGACAAAACGAATATGAATAAAAACATGAATTTGAGGTATTTCTCCAATTTATGGAGGAATGCTCCTTTGTTTAATAAAATGTGGTTCACACTTGCCCTCCTTAAGTACTGCACCAATGTTAATGACACTTTCCCTTTGATGAGGTTACGCCCCTTTTGAAGCACTGTTTGCACAATTAAAGAACATGTTCTTCACAAAATCAATAATACTTGGTATATAAAATGCTTACATTGGGGAAACATAAATATTCGAGAATATAAAACTGAGCTAGCTCCCGAATTTATCGAGTACATCTCTTCGTTTAGCTACTCGTTCTAAAGTAACGTATTGATTTGATTGATTCTTATTACACAGAACCCTAACAACAAAATTTAACAATAGGAGTAAACCTTCCCTATTTTTGGAGTTAAGCCCATTTGTTTAAAATTGTTCTCGATAAAAATCCTACAGTTCTTTGAGCAAGCTTCTGCCTTGGCAACAGTTTTAGTTTGAAAATTGTTGAGATCCCCACCCAAATATCAGGAAGAGACAGTCATGATGCATGATGACTAAATTTCTGGATCGAATCATGGAAGGGTTGTGATCTCAATACTTTGACCACATCTGTGCTCGCTTGGCATTAAAGGATGAATACACTTTTATACTAGCCCGATGGCTATGCTGATCCCTTAGGATTCCGACTCTTGGTCATAAATGTGCATGGAGACGTAGAGACAACCAGCCATTTTTGTAATTGGTGGTCATGAGGATATGGATACACATAGGATACGAAAAGTACTTTCAGGGTTCAGCCCCGACCCTTAGGTCTTAGTCCAGGTTGATAACACTGAAAAACAGCTGTTGATAGGACATTAAACAATACTAAACCAAACCAATCTATTGGAGATTCCAACCATATATCCAGATTTAAACCATACACCCAACTATGTGACTGCCTGGCATAAAGAAACAAACACAGCCCTGGATGTACTCTTCGGTCTAGCCCCATAATTAATTGCCTTTTAACAAAAACAAATTGAAAGGCATAAAAGGAAAAAGGTTATAACTCTTTAAACGCCTCTGTCCTCCCCTTTAAGACTTAACCTGGCAACTAATGGTCACTGTGATGTGTAGACGAATGTTTCACTTCAATTCAATAGTACTTAAATGTAGTTATTTGATTACTTGGTGGCAATATCGCAAAACTAACAAAGGAAGGGATCAGCCTGTCTGCCTATATATTTCTTTTTATAGTTAATAAAATAATATTGTTGTTGCAGAAACGGAAAATATTGTATATATTTTATGTTTTGGTTAATTGTTACAGTATACCAATTGTAATAATAATAATAATAATAATAGTCTTTATATCAACTTGATGTTATATTGAGTCAAAGACTTGTCTTACATTTGGTCAAGCATGTTAAAATGTACACTATTTACAACAAAGTTACAACAATTATAAAACAGCATAGAATATGTGTAAAATAAATATACATGTACAAAATATCACAGTAAAAGCTAACCTTGTCCAGTTTAGATAATAAGGAGCAAATGGTTTAGCATCATCACAGACTTGGTGATTTAAAACTTTGTAATCCTAAAACATAAATTACTACTAATAATAATAATTCGAGGTTCCTATATCCCGCTTTATCACAATCTAGTCCGTAGGTCGTCTCAAAGCGGTTTACACATTATTATTCGTGGTTATAGGGCCTTTGGAACCAGCCATGATCTAACTAAATTCCCTGGTGAACATACAGCCGGTGCTACCATTTCGGCGCTCACAGCTAGCATTCTATAAGTCTAGCACTGCCAAACCACGTACTCATTTACAGTTGAGTAGACTGGAAAAGGCGGAATAAAGTATATTGCTCAAAGACACAACACAGTACCATGCCGTGACTCGAACCCGCAACCTTTCGGTCTCGATCCCGGCGTCCTACCACACCACGCTTGCATGTCACACAAGTGTTACATCAGGTTAAATCACTATAATAGTCGAATATACATACAATGCTAATATAGCAAAAAGTAAATTTAAAAAGAATATTCACTAAGTAGTGTGCCTAAAAAGTGGCAATGCAGTCGATGTGCTCAAAGTATTCTTTTAATAGAATGTTATAAAATTGTTTCTTAAAGTAACTAGTCTTGCCCAAAACACTCCAGTGGTTGGAGGTCATTCTACCCATTGGTCAGTTTGAGTCTTCTCCTCAACATATATATATATATTTGTATAAATTAAGATAATAAGAATAATGTTGAATATATGATTGTGAGATTGTACGTATAAAAATGTTTGGTACATTTCTTAAACGATAACACACTTTTGCAGTGTTGCACATATGAAGGTATATTATTACAAATGTAAGGACCTTGATTTGAAAATGCCCTTTTAAAAAATATTTGTTTAACAATTTTGTATATATCATTCATTTTGAGTAGAGGATCTAGTAGCTCTTAATTGGATGTCTGTGGTTAAAGTAAAGTTATAAAAGTAATTAGGAGCCATGTGGTTTAGGATTTTGTACATACGAATAGCATGGTTGTAAGATATTCGTTTTTTGAAAGGCAGCCACTTGAGTTTGTTGAACATTTCCTTGAAAAGTGTAAACAATCGCATATCAATATAACTCTGGCGGTTTTTTTCAAGTTTTGCAATTTTTGGGAGGCATTTCCCCAAACATTTCAACAGTAATCAAAGTGAAGATTTGTAAAACAATTGTAAAATATGACATAGATGACTTGGCTAAATCAATCAAAAAGACGTATTTATTAAAATATTTATTTGTGTTAAACAGCCATCTATTGTTACTCGAAGAAGTTTTTCGTTATTTACATGGCTATTGTCTTTTCTGTGTTTATACGCATTTTGTTGTCATTACACCATTTCTGAATTTTATTCGCATCTTCGATTAAGTTGGTATTAATAATATCAACATATCATCGGAATACATATTCATTGATGCGTTGTATGTGGCAAGGGGTAAATCATTATATGATGAACAATAAAGTCCATAGTATTTATCCCTGAAGACACCGACTGCGATTGGTTGAGGATCACTTAAGGCGTTTTTGAAGTCAACTCTCTGAAAACGATCTTTGATATACATTGTAGCTTGTAAAAAATATCAAAGCTGAAAATAAGATAATAATGTCCAAACCTTTCTAACAATTCAACGAGCCCGTTCTACAATCGTAATATAGATAACTATATAATTCAAAATTCTTAAAATGTTACCAGAACATTGTACTACGTATTACGTACAGAACGTAGCCGTCATCGTTTACACGGACGAATGTTCTGTTTTGCATATTCTTATTATTGGGCTTCTGTGTATTGGTTACAATGTTTAAGACGTTACATCAACTTTACAGAAGATGTGGAAGAAACAATCTGGAACAACAATTTAAATCGAAAAGAAGAATACCCGAGTCAGAACCCATACCACATGACAGGCAATCCTGTCAGCATGTATCTTTTATTAAGGTACCAAAGACCGCTAGTACCACGGTTCAGAATATCTTTTTACATTATTGGGATGAAACAAATCTCATTTTTGCTCGGCCAAGAAGGAGTGGAGGAGGGGAATCATTAACATCAAGTGACTTTTTCCCACCACCAAAAAAACAGAACTTATGATATAACTTGTGCGCACGTGAGATACAACAGAGAAGAATTTACCAGAGCTCTACCTACCGACACAACGTATATAGAAATCGTGTGGGTGCCGTTCAGCAATTTCCGATCCTACATCAGATTTATTCGTCCTAAGGGCGTGCTTAATATACCACTAGAAAATCAGGTATTTGAGTGTATAATCTTGATTTTATGGTTTTTCTGCAGCTGAAAAATGATGATTATTTTTGTCTCTCATAAATGAAATTTTCTCCCATCTTCATTCTGTCGCCAAGTCACAGCCAGTTCGCAGAATGTACTCAGATATTACTCGCGCTATATCAAAGTTGTTACAAAAGAAAACTAATACTGACCTCCGAGGTAAAAAGTAAAAGGAAAGAAAGGTTGTTATCAAAAAGCACGTGTATATGAGAAGAAAAAATTAAAATACCCCAAAAAGTTTCGATGGCTAGCTGGTCGCTAAAACGATCAAACACCGGAAATGTCTAACCGAAAGTTATTATAAGTCAAAGGTCAATCTAAAATATCATAGAGTTCGAATAAAAGGGGATTCGATCCTTTACAATGCCATTCTTCATACAAAACTACAAAACTGCAGGAACGCTTACGTTCTCTTGATGCGTGCCTTCTTTTCGAGAAAAGGCTTACGTCGATATAAATGTTTGGCTGTAAATTGTTCATACTTCGTTAAAATCAAAGCTGGGGCCTCGGTTTTCCGGAGATGAAGACTGTGGACGGGTATTGTTGTCGCCTTAGGTCTCTGGCGGTGGTTTTATTGTGTGTGTGTGATGTGGGGGTTTGTATGTTTGAATATGCTCAATGAGTGAATTGCGGTTTTGTTGTCGCTGCCCGGGTTCTCATGGATATTCCATTTGTTCATATTTTACCCTAGTTTTGTCGATTTGAGTTTAAGCTGTGGTTTTGTTGTCGCTGCCCGGGTTCTCATGGATCTCCCCTTTGTTCATATTTTGCCCTTGTTTTGTCGATTTGAGTTCAAGTTGAGTAGCTATTGTTGATGGAACAAATAACATAATTTCCAAAAAGGCTTTCTGAAATGCACCATCTGACAAGATTCTTGTTTGAGCCTCTTTCTAGCCTTTCAATGATTGCTTCTTGTAACGTATCCGGCATTCTACCTTTCAAATCGTTAGCTAAAGTATAATCTATAAAAAGAAACTACAAGCATGAAAAAAATATTCTAATTCATCTGAGAAGTTAACTTTGGATTGGTAAATCATGATAATTTGCAACAGTATATCTTCAATATACCATTCGCAAATTTCTAATTTGGATATGAAACCCGCATGGGGATTGTTTATGACGTGCATGACCCAGACTTGATTATTCATGACGTCATGAAGGAAATGATTAAATAGCGTGACCCCAAAAGGTCAGCGCAATTCCGCCTTACATTGAATATTCATGACGTCACCAATCCTAAGTAGAGTGACCCAGAATTTGAAGAAATATGTAAAAAATATCTTAAAATCGTCGTTTCTGTGTGTTGGTCTTGTGGCTGATATGAATTAGAATGGGGATAAACCTACTATATTTTGAGACAGTATAATTACGTTATACAGCCGAAAATGTCAAAATACAGTAGGGTTACTCCCTAATTTAAATGGTGTTGTTCGCCATATCCAAATACTCAGATTCTTGTTATAAAGAATAGTTCATTCTCCAAGGAGATCCTACTTTCCTTATTCTATATGATTTTAAACAGGAACCAATTGATCTGATTTCCAACACGTTTAATGCTCGACTTGTAACACTAGATAATTGGTTTTCTGAAACAGGGCTAAATCTTCTCTGGCCCGTTTTATTGTCTGATCTTGTCTGTAAGTTATTGTCAATGTCAATTAGATTATTACTTCGTTATGTTCTAAGAGCTTTTCTCTAGCGACAACACTGTTAACATAATCTAACGTTTGATTCAAAACTGCAGAAAATCCCCAGAAATTATTATAATATTTTCAGTTGTGTCAGAAATGGATTTTAAATCTGGATTAACTTGATTAGTGCCGTAAATAAATATAAATATTTTTCTTTTACATTGGTGTCAGCAAAGAGTTAGGAAAAGTCTCTATAAACTTTTGTTTTAGAGCAGAACAATATCAGGCAATGAATAAAAAGTCCGAACTAAATTATATGTTGACATATTTAAAGAAATCAGACACATAATCTAATGTTGTCTAGAGAGTTTAGTTCCCCGAAACTGAAGTTAACTGCTTCCTTTCTTAACACGTTCAACATGCTTCCGCATTAACAGTTCAACGAGTCCGTCGTACATGCCTCTTAATACGGATAACTGTAAAGTTATAAACTCACAAATCGTGCTAGCATTCTGTACCCATAGTATGTGCAGATAATACAAATATTTGTAATGTCCAGATATATGTTATTTGTAAATTACTCTAAGGCGCATGAAAAATATTTTTTACTAAATATTGCACTTTTTTACAGATCATTATTGCTGGGGTTCTGTGCATTGGTGACGACTTACAGTTTAAGGCGTTACATCAACTTTACCGTAGATGAGGAGGAAACAATCCGGGAACATATCTTATATCGAAAAGAAGGATCCTGGAGTCAGACCAAATACAACCTGACAGGCAATCCTGTCAATCACATAGCTTTTATAAAGGTACCAAAGGCTGCCAGTACAACGGTTCAGAATATCTTTTTACGTTATGGGGATGAACAGAATCTCAATTTTGCTTTACCAAGGGGCCGCGGTGGGGCCGGTGGTGAATTGACATCACAATTCTTCTTTCCTCCACCAAAAAACAGAAGATATGATATATCGTGTACGCATGTAAAATACAATAGAACACACTTTAGCAGAGCTCTACCTACCGATACAACGTATATAGGAATCGTAAGGGAACCATTTAGCCATTTTAGATCGTTGATCAAATTTACGCGTCCCAAATTCGTGCTAGATATGCCAGGAGAAAATCCAGTTTTGGAATATTTGTCTAGATTTGAAAAATACAGGAACAAAACAAAAATTACTTATAAAGGGTGGAATCTAATGGCACGTTACTTCGGGTTTACCGATGACTTAATTTTGACGATGGATCAAATTCTGATCCAGAAATATTTACTCAAACTGGATGAGGAAATGGGTATCGTTTTAGTGTTTGAATATCTTGAAGAATCCATAGTATTGATGCGACGAATCTTAAACTGGGACCTCAAATATGTTTTACATGGTAAACTTCGCGTTAATAAGGTGGAGGATAATCGATTAAAGTTTGGAACGAATGTTGAAAAACTACATAAAAGCTGTTATCAGTTAGATTATCAACTTTATGAATTTTTTGTTCAAAAATTGAAAGAAAAATTAAAAGACCAGCCACCCGATTTTTATGATGAACTGGCCTACTTCAGAAGAACTAGAATGAAGTATGAAGACTTCTGTTTGTCCTCAATTTCTAATGACGACAACAACGCCAGTATTACATTTGAAGGCAGTGCATGGAATCGACCATTCGTCATCACATGGGAGCATTGTAAGAAACTGTATATTCACGACGTGACGTTTTTAGCTATGTTAAAAGAAAAACAACATGCAGGGTCTCCATAGTGATGTTACTAAATGTTTGAGAATTTCACGTCATTTCATTTTGTCTGAATTGTCAGCGGCTGGATTAAAATTGTTTGATGTTAAACGTTGATTGGTCATTCGAGACAAATCTGTTACATTTATGAGATGTACCCAATCCACCGCTACACATTTTTCTGAGGACAATCAGGGCCACGTAAAATAGATAAATTAATAATAAATGTCGTTTTTTCGTGTTACTAACTCGAGAGGTTGACTAAAAAATGTATTCTCGCTACAATCATTCGAAATTTCGACCTACTAAATCGGGATTAAAAATGCACTGGACAAAGGCCTCTAATTACGCGTACCTCACTTTGGGACGGTGTACGTGTACATAGTTATGATTAATGTTTCATTTAATAAAAGATTAAAACAGTGTTTCAAAAATATTATATTTTCATTGTTCTTATGTAAAACATCAATCCCATGTGTATATATTACTTCAATATACGTGACAACTTAAGGAGAAAAAGTTGAGAATATTGTTGGTGCAAACACGACTTGTACACTTGTAATTTGTTAAGTTATGTTTCGCCTTATATGTAAAGTATAGTGAAATTATGTTGTAATTTAACTTTTGATATAATAATTTTGAAGGAATTTTATCATTTTTAAACATTGTTTGTGAAGTTAGACAACTGTAAAGGTCATTTTTAATCTATATGAGAAAGGTTATGTTTATTTTGAAGGGCGACAACTCTACTCGGGATTACAATTGTTCTGAAATAAAATAAAATCAAGGGAACTGTATTTTTTCTTTTTCATTCCCCCCCCCCCCTTTTTTTTCTTAAGAAACGACGTGTCTTGGCTGAATTTGTCCTCAGATCATTACGTTTATCCATACAATTTTTAACACACCATGTTGCGGAGCCATTTTTATCTACGTGGAAGATTACTGCCTCAGGCTTGAGACTAATTACGCAAAGATAAACACAATGTTTTATAAAGGAAAACCTGTTCAATTGTTCTTATATTTTTAATTAATTAAATTTTATATAATTTCGTGGTTTTCATATACTAGCCTATTTCAAGGACATTATATTTCATTGATTTCTGATTTTCCCCAATCTACATCATACCATATTTATGTTTTTGGTGGGGATTTAATTTTGTGGGTTTTGTTATCCACGAAATAAACGAAATGTAATGCCTATATGATTTTACAGTACATTCCAAGTTTTCAAAAGATTGGATTTCTAAATCCGTTAGTTTTTTCCCACATTACTTAATGCAGGACACCCGACAGTTGGTCAATATTGTTATGACTACTTGTATTATCGACATGCTGGTACAAACTGAGTGTTCCATTTTACCAGGACATACTCCAGAGAAGTAGTGAAGGTAAGTGAACGTTACCCTTGAATTTAAATGGATTATCGTGTACAATTCTACGGATATTTCTAAAGTACAGTAAAACACGTACGACACTATAATCTGATGACTGGTTAAACACGTACAACACTATAATCTGATGACTGGTTAAACATGTACGACACTATAATCTGATGACTGGTAACACACGAGGACACTATAATTTGATGACTGGTAACACACGTACGACACTATAATCTGATGACTGGTAACATTCGAGAACACTATAATCTGATGACTGGTAACACACAAGGACACTATAATCTGATGACTGGTAACACACGTACGACACTATAATATGATGACTGGTAACACACGAGGACACTATATGACTGGTAACACACGTAGGACACTATAATCTGTTGACTGGTAACACACGAGGACACTATAATCTGATGACTGGTTAAACACGTACAACACTATAATCTGATGACTGGTTAAACATGTACGACACTATAATCTGATGACTGGTAACACACGTAGGACACTATAATCTGATGACTGGTAACCCACGTACGAAACTATAATCGGATGACTGGTAACACAAGTACGACACTATAATCTGATGACTGGTAACACACGTAGAACACTATAATCTGATGACTGGTAACACACGTAGGAAACTATAATCTGATGACTGGTAACACACGAGGACACTATAATCTGATGACTGGTAACACACGTAGGACGCTATAATCTGATGACTGGTAACACACGTAGGACGCTATAATCTGATGACTGGTAACACACGTACGACACTGGTAACACACGTAGGAAACTATAATCTGATGACTGGTAACACACGTAGGACACTTTAATCTGATGACTGGTAACACTCGTAAGACACTATAATTTGATGACTGGTAACACACGTACGACACTACTGGTAACACACGTAGGACACTTTAATCTGATGACTGGTAACACTCGTAAGACACTATAATTTGATGACTGGTAACACACGTACGACGCTATAATCTGATGACTGGTAACACACGTGTACGTAGGACACTATAATCTGATGACTGGTTTAACACGTAGGACACATAATCTGATGACTGGTAGCACACGAGGACACGATAATCTGATGACTGGTAACACACGTAAGACACTATAATCTGATGACTGGTAACAAACGTAGGACACTATAATCTGATGACTGGTACCACACGAGGACACTATAATCTGATGACTGGTAAAACACGTACGACACTATAATCTGATGACTGGGAACACACGTAGGACACTATAATCTGATGTCTGGTAACACACGTACGACACTATAATATGATGACTGGTTTAACACGTAGGACACTATAATCTGATGACTGGGAACACACGTAGGACACTATAATCTGATGACTAGTAACACACGTAGGACACTATAATCTGATGATTGGTAACACACGTACGACACTATAATCTTATGACTGGTAACACACGAGGACACTATAATCTGATGACTGGTTAAACATGTACCACACTATAATCTGATGTCTGGTAACACCCGTACGACACTATAATCTGATGCCTGGTAACACACGAGGACACTATAATCTGATGACTGGTTAAACACGTACAACACTATAATCTGAAGAGTGGTTTAACACGTAGGACACTATAATCTGATGACTAGTAACACACGTAGGACACTATAATCTGATGTCTGGTAACACACGTACGCCACTATAATCTGATGACTGGTAACACACGGAGGACACTATAATCTGATGACTAGTAACACACGTAGGACACTATAATCTGATGTCTGGTAACACCCGTACGACACTATAATCTGATGACTGGGAACACACGTAGGACACTATAATCTGATGTCTGGTAACACACGTACGACACTATAATATGATGACTGGTAACACACGTGTACGTAGGACACTATAATCTGATGACTGGGAACACACGTAGGACACTATAATCTGATGTCTGGTAACACACGTACGACACTATAATATGATGACTGGTTTAACACGTAGGACACTATAATCTGATGACTGGTAGCACACGAGGACACTATAATCTGATGACTGGTAACACACGTAGGACGCTATAATCTGGTGTCTGGTAACACACGTACGACACTATAATATCTGATGACTGGTAACACACGGAGGACACTATAATCTGATGTCTGGTAACACGCGTACGACACTATAATCTGATGACGGGTAACACACGTAGGACACGATAATCTGATGACTGGTAACACGCGTACGACACTATAATCTGATTACTGGTAACACACGTGTACGTACGACACTATAATCTGATTACTGGTAACACACGTAGGACACTAGAATCTGATGACTGGGAACACACGTGTACGTAGGACACTATAATCTGATGACTTGTAACACACGTAGGACACTATATTCTGATGACTGGTAACACACGAGGACACTATAATTTGATGACTGGTAACACACGTAAGACACTATAATCTGATGACGGGTAACACACGTAGGACACTATATTCTGATGACTGGTAACACACGTCTACGTAGGACACTATAATCTGACGACTGGTAACACACGTACGACATTATAATCTGATGACTGGTAACTCACGTAGGACACTATAATCTGACGACTGGTAACACACGTACGACATTATAATCTGATGACTGGTAACTCACGTAGGACACTATAATCTGACGACTGGTAACACACGTACGACACTCTATAATCTGATGACTGGTAACTCACGTAGGACACTATAATCTGATGATTGGTAACACACGTACGACACTATAATATCTGATGACTGGTAACACAAGTACGACACTATAATCTGATGAATGGTAACACACGTGTACGTAGGTCACTATAATCTGATGACTGGTTTAACACGTAGGACACTATAATCTGATGTCTGGTAACACGCGTACGACACTATAATCTGATTACTGGTAACACACGTAGGACACTTTAATCTAATGACTGGTAACACACGTACGACATTATAATCTGATGACTGGTAACTCACGTAGGACACTATAATCTGATGTCTGGTAACACGCGTACGACACTATAATCTGATGAATGGTAACACACGTGTACGTAGGACACTATAATCTGATGACTTGTAACACACGTACGACACTATAATCAGATGACTGGTAACACACGTAGAACACTATAATCTGATGACTGGCAACACACGTAGGACACTATAACTATAATCTGATGACTGGTTAAACATGTACGACACTATAATCTGATGACTGGTAACACACGTAGGACACTATAATCTAAGTTCATCAGCTATACCCATGGCTAAATGCCAACTAATCATTTTTTTTCAATTTCAGTCTTAAATCATTTTGTGTTTGTGTTAACGTGCCAGGGCATATTGTTAGAGGTCATATGTCGCGTTTTAACACTTAAAATACAACAGGGCAACGTCTACGGTATTTACATGCAAAAGTGCAGCAGCTATACCACAAGCTTAGAATGTCTACGCGGCAGTTTTTTTTAATTTTATTTTTAAATAATGATTTATTTTTTGTTCAACATTAAAGGGCATACTTAATAATTTCTTGTGCCGCTTTTTAACACCCGAAATACAAAGATTTCTGTCTAATTGATTATTTTTTGTGATCAACATGATAGGGCATATCTAATGAACTCTAATGCCACTTTTTAAACTTCAATTTATCTCTCTTGTTGTCCTGGATGGTAGCAAGCAGAAAGCTTTAATATAGTAGGAAACATGAGTACCCGGATTGAACCCACGTGGTTGATCAGGCAACCCCTTACCTTTTACTTTATGTCGAACGGCTGATTTTTAAACTTTAAGATTGAAGATTGTTTACCTGGACTCTGGGTGATCAAGACGTTATGACTACGGTTCTGTTTAGCCTACAACTTTGTTGCATGTAGTTTAATTATTAAGTCTTGACAGGCTTGTTGAAATCCTGTTCAATTTTTAAAGGTTGTTGACGTAGAAAAAGAAATTCTGGAAAATATCTCAGAACTTTCAGTCTTTATTGTGTTTTGAATCTCTGTACCAGATACGTGTAGGCTGCGTATTGGATTTCAGAATGTTTAAACAAATACTATTGTGTTTGTAAAGCTTTGCAAGCTTTCAAAATATCAAGCCCTGTTGGAAAATTTAATGTTAACAGTTCACAAAATGTGTGCTTTTTATAAACAAAATATCGATTGTATGACTGAAGTACAGCTTTATCAGGCAAACATCTCATCTCTCGTTGTATATGCAGTGAATATCACGTACGTTTGTACGTGGATGGTATCATGAGTGCATGATACGTATTGTGTGTGCCTGTGTGTTGCCTCCAGCAATAAATAGAATTTGTCATGAGGATCGAACTCGAACTGTAATCCATCATTCAAGAAAAAGTCAAGCATCAAGTTACGTATTGATTTGGCAAGTGGTCGCGAAAAAGAAATACAGTTACTAATAAGAATGTCCTATGTGCAAAGGGCTATAACTCCAGAAAAAATAGAACATTGACACTGGGTTCTAACTCAAACTGTAATCCACATTCATGTATACTAAGTTACAATTAATACATCTTCGCTAGCCAAGTGTTCGCTTCGTATACACTCCACTTACCCTTTGCGGATATAGTCGTGTTTTCAAAATTCCCTCCACTGCCACATAGCGGATATACCGAGTTATGGCTCCAAAAAACTTTTAACCAATCAGAATGACCGTTACATACACACTCCATCGGCGTGTTGACAAAAGCATGTGTATGTCGAGGCTGAGTATAAATGACATAGCAATATGGAAACAATCCAAAGGCATCACACATGTTTTTCCAGGTCATCATTTACATGTGGCACGTAGTCAAGGATTTCCACCAACTGATTTAAAACTCCAGAAGTTTCCCCAAAGATCGTGCGCCTATTTTTTGGGGGCAAAACACTCTAACATAAACGACAACGTGCAGGGCGTTGCCATTACTGTTTTCCTTCGTCAACAGCGCTATATGTAAGACGCGATTTCATTGGATGTGAGCGATTGGCACCTCACGAAAATTTGAAGGCTCTGTAAACACGGCTATATCAGCCAAGGGTAAGTGGAGTGTATACGAAGCGAACACTTGGCTAGCGAAGATACAAATAATATGGAAAACAGTTAATTATGAGAACTCCAGTCGAAAATGGAATATTAATACAGGATTCAAACTATGTAATCTATTATGATAAAGCTACAAACAAAGTTTCAAGTTGATATGGTAAGCGGTAGCGAAAATAAGTAAAAATAAAGTTAATTTTGATCATTTCCTATGTGCAAAGGGCCATAACTCCAGCAAAAATGGAATATTAACACGGGATTCGAACTCAAACTGTAATCCATTATGACAAAGCTGTACATTAAGTAACAAATTGATGTTGCAAGTGGTAGCGAAAAAAAGTCCGGGAAAAACAATTAATTATGAGATTTCTTATGTGCAAAAGGTCATAACTCGAGCAACAAATGAAATATTGACACAGGGTTTGGACTCTAACTGTAATCCATTATGATAAAGCCTCATACTAAGTGGCAAGCAGTAACGAAAAAAGTATGGCAAACAGTTAATTATAAGAAATTCCAATGTGCAAAGGGCCATACAGGTAACTCCAGCAAATAAATAAAATATTGGCACGTGGTTTGAACTTGATATGTAATCTATTATGATTAAGCCACATACAAAGTTACAAATTGATTGGTAAATGGTGGCGAAAAAAAGTCTGGAAAACTTAAATGTGACTGCCGCCGCCAACAACAACGTGTGATGACGGACAGACTGATCCTTAAGTGTTCACCATGCTTCTCGGGCGGCACGACAAAGAAAGGCAGAACAGTGAAGAAAGAATAGAAAGATTAAATATCCCAAGTGTGTTGCAATTGGTCTGTTCAATGTCCCCCAAGCAGTAGACATGAAAGAAAGTCCCCGATTCTTCAGGGGGCCAACTGTTTACAATCCTTTTAATCACAGGTTTAGGGAATGAAGGGTTTAAATGTCTTTGTTTATGTTTTGGTGGATCGAAGAGATACATGTATAACCTTTTTTTTAAACACAGTATTCTAAAAGATATGATTAAGGTTCCAGACTCTTTTCGGTTATCAGCATCTTTTGAGGAAACTCTATGTATTGTTGCAGAAAAATGTCAAATAATATGAAGTGGATATAGAAAGCTCAATTCCTGCTTTATATTTGTAGTAAAGTTGTCCTGGAATCAGATATTTGGCAGACCTTTCTTATACATATGACTTAAAAGTGGTTGCGAGGATTTTTAAAACTTAAAAAACAAACTGATTCCTATTACATATACAGAGAACAGTGTGGAAATACAGTTGAACTGAAGGTATTGAAAATAACGTCAGGTAAGTCGTGTAAAATGGACTTCCATCATGATTTTACATATTCATAATGTGTTTATACAGCCTCTCTTAAGAAAAATCACATTCCATTCATGTTTTCAGCCTGTTTTGTCATTATCTGTCCAGCCTGTAACATCTCATCTTTGCTAGCCAAGCGTTCATTTTGTATTCACATATTCATGTATTCAACCTTAGTTGATTAAGCCCTGTTCTCTTAGCTTTCAAATTATTGGACTTTGCACAAATTACCATCCCACGGTCCACCTTATTTTTGTTTATCATACATCATATCATACACATATATGAACTGTGGACTAGAAATTAATACCAAGTCCCTGTGCGTGTAAATAATAATGGCAGCGCCCAGTAACAAGTTGCCTTGTCGACTATCTCATGATTTATGTAAAACAACAAAGGAGGACATTTCTTAAAGAAACATTTTCTGTATTTGATCAGATGGCAAAGAGATAATTGGCCAAATTCTAACTGTAAATGATAACCAAGGGAAATACATAGGCGACCAGTGCTGAAATATTCTTGAACGTTTAAAGTTTTGCTAGTAAAAGTGTCTCTGCTAGGTGGCAGTGGAGGGGAAATTAAACACAAGGCTAAATCCGCCAAGGTTGAATAGTACAAATTTAAATTATGAACCCTTGGCTATTGAAGCTGGTGAGATAACGAGAATCGATTGTAAAATAAGATTTGTCTTTAGCAGTATGCTCCAGTGAAATTACACTATAAAGTCAGCATCAGTCCTGCGCTATCACAAAAAGACAAACATGAACATACCACAGACTCCCAAAACACAAATTAATTATCCACACACTCACCGAATGCATTATTTGGATAATTTCATGGAAATGATGACTTGTAATTTTAAACCAATGATTTGTTAATTTCAGCTTGCATGCACTGTATGAATGTCATTTTAATAACATTGTACCCAGATGAATCCATGATTGTCGTGACGTGATGCTATATTTGCATTTAGTACATTTGATGCCTTATTACCTGACCTTGAACGCATTCGTAGCCATACCGAGACAATACAATACTGTGGTATAACTGTATATATATTGTGTAAATAGTTTAGGCGTCTGCGAGACCAGCTGTTCTAACTTACAAACGTCCAGGTGACGTGAAAGAACATGAGAGGAACTTTTTTGACTTTTGACACGAGTTGTAGGCAATTCACACTTTTCAATTCGTACTATTCTTCTCTTTGGATAGCGACACTTTAACTTGTAAGCGAAAAATACGTCACTGGCGTCACGATCTCGAGCAGCATCAATACTAAAAACGTCTTTTAATACTAACGGCTACCAAACCCGTGCTCCAGGTAACAAATAAATGCTATGTCCCAATCACCTACCCTCTTGACTGGTATTTAATTTTTACTAAGTATGTTGGTTTAGTGCCAAATTTTGTACAGCATGATGATTAAGCCTCTTTATCTTAATCCTTCCAGCGTGGGTATCTTATGATAAAATTTGTTGTTTGCCTTTACACTGTTACAATGTTTTACCATTTATATATATAAATGTTTGTCGAAATACAAGCTCCTGAGAGCTTATGTTAACTATGACATATATTCAACGTAAAATGAAGATTCGTGTATCTTGTATCTTGATGTAATATGCCACTATGCTTTTATCTGATTGTTTTAAGTTATAAAAAAACCACAAGCTTTTAATCACGAACTTTTCCTCGACAATGCGCCTATGTATAATCTTCGGAACGATGAAGGACACAAGTTAAGGTATTCCGTCTTTGCGTATTGCAGAGTTATCTTCTCTTGGGAACAGGCATTGATTGTTACGTCATTGGTTTGTGTAAGAAAATAACGTCGTTTTCTCAAAAATTGATGACGTTACTCTCACAAACAAGTGACGTAACAATCAATACCTGCTCCCAAGAGAAGATAACTCTGCAATATGCAAAGACGGAATACTGTTGATGCCGACATGTACAAATGTATGTAAACTGTAAAGCGAAAGTAGGTCTGTGCGATCGCAAACATTTAATGCTGATATTTTCGTATACATTTCAGTTAGTACTTGATGTGATAGCAATGGATTAAACGAGTGTTACCTTGCGTTGTATTCTAGCACATTAGTGTCTCAATACATACGGTATTAATTTGTTAATGTTCGATAAACGTCTGTTTTTTATTACTGTCCTGATTATGTTGTGAGGTATTTCCGGGTCACGTTCTCGTATCAAGTGCGCTTCCGGTTACGTCAAAAAATGCAAGTTTTCAATTCACAAAATCTTGATATTTATTAATTAAAGATAGTTTAACGAGTTAACAAAAACAATACCGATACATTGTAAAATATTATTTTCTTGAATATTTGCGAAGCAGACGACGTTTGATCATAATCTCGAAACTAGAACATTTTTTCCAAACAAATGTGTTTTAAAATTTGAAAGAAAAAAAGTTTGAAGGGGAAAAATCAATTTCTTCTTTTATGAATTAATGAAAGTTACAGAAAAGAAATATAGTAAACAATTGATATTAAATTTATCAAAAACATCATCCTTAGAGAGTATGTTCTGGGCATGATCGTTTAGAAGCTTTGCAATACTTCAAACTCTTTCAAACGCGCATCAGCTCGAGATTAGGTCCTGTTTACAAAATGGCGACTGGAAGTAGCAAGGCGGATTAGATTGGAACTTCATTTGTGTATATTTCGGCAAGTAAACATTGTTCAAAAAGCCCGTGTGGTCAGATCATCTAATTTAATCAACATGTACTCAGATCAGTCGTTGTTAAGTCGCTACGGTCATTCACATACAAATTAGGATTATTATATAAACTTATTGTAATTATTATTGAATGTGAATTCAGTATTCTAGGCTCACACACAATTAAGACAGAGAGAGGTTCAGATGAGGAATTGTCATAAATATTTATTGATTGGTATATTTGTTTATTTACCTATTGTGAATCAAAGAATAAACGATTTGTTTACGAAATTGATAAGAGTATTTGGTATAAAAAAAAAATACTATAAGTATATTACAAACGAACTGTTCATAACCTACAAATTAAAATATATAAATATCGCTTCGAACGAGCAGCTACTATAGCTGGTCCGCTTATATATTATGATTATGTTTAAATATTGGAACATATGATAACAGATTGATATCGGCTGTTGACAGAGGTTTAGCAATGTCACTTATTTAAAAGAACAGTTTAGTGAATCGAGTTTTATTTTGCAATCTTATCAGAACATTGATCACGATAATATAGTATATACTCCTCATGAACAATTCATGTTGATAAATTGACAAGAGCCAATGTTTTCTTGACGTTCTAAATCCGTAATGAAAAAATCTCTAAATGTGCAACCATACGTTTTAACCTTTCAACCGCTATCGGTGAACTTTAAAGAAATATTTCTGTCCGGGTCAATCGAGAAGAGAATTTCTGCTTTATTCATCTGAGTTCTTTGGAACACAAGTACTGGCTTTTATACTGAATCAATAGCATCTTCAAACCAGCATCTCAGTCATCGTTATAAGCGAAATATTTATTTTACGTTTAAGCCTACTGAATATAGTGCTTTGTGCGTTTTGAAATTCTCCCTACTGTACACTCTTGTGTGCATACTCTATTGTAATATGTTGCTTTTCCTTCAAATGCTACTGTGAAAAGATATTACTCATAAGATTTATATATTATGATACTTATAATTGTTGCTTCCGATGTATTGAGTAAATGCAACTCGCCCTGCATTATGTGTGAAAGCGAACCCTTTGACACTGTGTTGACGGTCGACAGCGTGAAACTGGGCACACTTCTCAATGAGTGGATGATGCTTTATGTCAATCGTAGCTATATATATCATAAGCTTTCCCAAAAGATAAAACTCACCAAACTGGACGATGACTTAAAGTTTTGTCATTATCAATTACGTAAACGTTCGCAAGGAGATATGTATTCAAATAAATAACGCATTGAAGAATCGAGTATTTTCAGGGTGAATCTTCGAATTAAGCTTTCGAAACCAATTTTCGTTAGAATTAACAAATGTCTATTTCTATTTTTAAGTTAATTAAAACGATATATCCTCTAGGATTCTTATGATTCTTATTGTTGAATACATGATAAAACTATTATGCTCCTAAAAAAGATATTTGTTTAATATATATATTTCTAAACGCGCTAATGCATTTATAGTTATTTATGAACTATTAACATTAAATGTCTATTATAATACAGATAACTGAAATTTATTCTTCACTGGTTTAAGTGTACAGGTAAGATTGGAATTCGTGTACACTTCACTGGTTTAAGTGTACAGGTAAGATTGGAATTCGTGCACACTTTACTGGTTTTAGTGTATGGGTAAGAATGGAATTCGTGTACATTTCACTGGTTTAAGTGTGCAGGTAAGATTGGAATTCGTGTACATTTCACTGGTTTAAGTGTACAGGTAAGATTGGAATTCGTGTACACTTTACTGGTTTTAGTGTACAGGTAAGATTGGAATTTGTGTACAAGTAGTCTTTATACTGTTATTAAATAAAGCGACAATATTTTCATTTTCTATGGAAATAAAATTCATGAAAATTGTTTGAATAAATTGTAGATTGACAATTTCTTAGGCAAGACCAAATGTCTTGACAGTAACTGTATTTCAGCATTTCCTTTTCCGGAACGGTCGGACTGGTTATCGGTTTTGTTTCGGATCAACCTCCGATTTGCCTGTAACAATAATTCCCTTCCTCATTTCTTTGTTTCGATGTGCAAGTTTAATTTACAATAGTCGATGTTTGAAAGGTTCGTGTGCCTATTTGTGATTGAGACTTTTTGTGATTGAGACTATTTGTTATATTTTATCGACAGGATGTAAATGAAATCTAAGTATTCGGAATGAATATTAATCCTTGTTTGTAAACATATTTTTTTATCTTATCGTTCATCTTTTATCATCATTATTATTGATGTTTGCGGCAATAAAGATGTGACTGACATTTAATGACCGTACGTTTTAAAACGTTTTATTATAAATGAAAAAGGAAATAATCTGTACTTTCTATTCCATGTGTTGCGGTCGTGTTTTGTTTCTTTTAGCCCTCAGGGTTGAGAGTTGTACCGTTATTGCTGGGAAACGAAACAGGTGATAACTTGGCCATACGTTACGGATATCTAAGAGAGGCAGATGTGTCCAAAATGAGGGGAAACGTGCCAATGTTCTGACGCTATATCCTAATGAAAAGGGAGTTTATTTTAAGCTATGTTAGATAAAAACAAATCAAAACGACAAGAAAAAGAATCAATAAGTGTCATGCTGATCTAATGGTGATCTAATTTATCCACGAACTGCAAACGAAAATGCTGAATACAGAAGACATGTCCCATGTTTTAGGGTATTATCGAGCGCGATGGAGGATGTAAGACAATGCCCACTCTCACGTTGCTTCGGGTAGTTTTTGTAATATATATGTAGAGGGATTCAACCGGTGGCTCTCAGGTTATATTGCAGCGCTTGAACGATTTTCTGGTTAATACAAATTTTGTTATAACCAATATCCAGCGAACGTTAAAAAAGGTGCTCCGCCTCAGTATCATTCAAAGTGAATGTTGTAGTAATGGCCAACATTAAATTTATACAAACCTGATAGCCACTGGTGAGACGCAAGGGCACATTTGGCAACTGATTCTTCATTTTGTTAGTGTTGTTCCCTTTGTGAATAAAATGTGTCTT
>NW_018405791.1:99138-109773 GCF_002113885.1 Mizuhopecten yessoensis
ATGTTTTTTATATTGAAAGGAACAAATTTGGATTATTATTACTCTGTACAATACCACTTGGATATTTTTCTGCAGTGAAATACACTAAATTAGGACTATCTATTGTTTTGGTCCATAATTTCTTTCAAACTTGCGATTTTGTATAAACTCTTAACTGGAGATAGGGCCGTGCAGTGACCTGTCAAGCATAGCGGTTGAGGTTGTCTTAAGTCTCTTCAAATTCAAATGAAAACATTATAACATGTATAGGACAAATATTGTAAAGTCTATAAATACTTGAAGCAGATATTTGGATTATTAGATATGATTATCTCTTTGTACTCATATCTCAATTATTTCCTTTGTGTTTCTATAATATAAATATATATAAGCTTTGATGCAATATACAGAAAATAGCAATCTATTGAAACCAAAATACTTTCATAACGAATGTATAAACTGGATGCTGAAACTTTTGGATGAAATGTTTATAAGGTATTTTAAAACAATAAGTAAAATACTATTTCTCCATGTATGGGCTTGGCTATTTACTTATTATACCCGTGGATGCGTGCAAACAGACATGTACAATGTATATTGCACCTGGACAAAATAATTGTAAAAGATATAGTAAGCCAAACTATAGCCCTACAAACACAGCTGTATTAGGGACCCAAATGAACGCAGGATCTGCCAAACAGTAACGAGTTCCAATATCAATATGGGTACCATGCCTAGTATAATTTCAAACACGTGCGCTCCGACTGGAAACTCATGGCCCTCAACTCCAGAAAGCACATTGAAATTAAGTCCTTGTAATACCAGCAGAACCTTAAACATGTCCAAGGAAAAGATTTAACACTCGCATGCATTTTTATGATTCTTTACAGCGAGACAAAGAAATGATAAGTCAGGCGACACAATTCTACTTGATAAATTGAATGTCAATTCACGTACTGTGTGTATACCCTACCGGGAATGTACTTGGTAAAATGTATCTTAAGAGAAAAACCACAATCGTTATAAACCTCACCTGCCTATTAGACACATCCTACTTAAAACCAACTTGTAAGAAATGACACACCCAGTACATTAACTACAAACGAAAGGCATGACCCCTATATATAACCTTCTTATTGGGGAAAAAGCATTGTGACAAAAAATCTATGTTGGAAACATATATTCTGTGTATAACTGATCTCTATGCAAAAGACACGCCCTCGATATAACCTACCAGAGCAGAAGACATACCATCAAGAACCTTCCTTTGTAAGGGAGACAAATTCCAGTAAAAATGACACAGCACAATAGACGTCGTAGACTACTATCTTCCCCTTTACTGTCCTCAGTGTATTGGGGTACAAGTCTACTACAGGGGTAACTATGCTCTCAGTGCCCACAACAAATAGCAACAAATTAAACAAAAGGACAATGACTAGCTAATTGCGTACGAAACGTTTGTTTTTGCACTTTTATCTTTTACTAAGTTATGAAACTCAAGAGCATGAGTTTTTTTTTATCTCTGATAAATCATGTAAGGCGAAAAAATCTAACATAAAAAAAAAATGTACAAAAAAAAAACGTGTTTTTATTTTAATAAAAGAAAATGAAGCCTGCTTACACACTTCTATAGTTCTATATATATGAATACTTGCTTCAGTTCTAAACCCGACGATGAGGTTCATAAAAAAGAACAAACTTGACCAGAATGGAGCTGCAGGTATCTGCGTGACAGCTTTAGGGTACGTGATGAAAGCGAGACCAGGACACTTATAAAGGCACAGCTATTTGAAAGATATATTTTGCCATTAATACTTCATTTGACCTGAAAAATTGTTGATTTATTATTAAAACTAACAATATTTACGATTTACACAACCTGTATTTGCGACAGACAATGCAACGTTGTCGCCGTCATCATGAAAATAAAATCAGCAGTGTCGTTGTAAAGTTGTCTATGATATGTACTTATGGATATTATTCCGTAAACACACAGACACTGCAAAATGTCAATTAATGTGACCTAACGCTACAATTCTGAAAATGTATTTTATCTAAATTTGAAACCATGCATCATAAAAGTAAATTTTGCCATATTGTGATATTCAAATTGTACCGTTCATAGCACATTCTCTGCAAGTCAAGAAAGAAAATAAAGTAGCATTAATTCAAACTTTTTTTTTTCTATATGTTTCCAACTGAGATAGCATTGTTACCTGCATCAGCTACTTCGGACAACGGTAACCCTTGGTTTTCTGCCATGCATCCACGGATAAAAAAAATGCAAATCCTTCATATATGCTTGTCAGACTATTGATGGCAGCAACGACGAAGCAGTCCCTGAAGAAACAGTGATATCGATGAAGTCGTACATAAAAGCATGACCGTTCTAGGCACAGTACCTTATAGGAAACAGACATTTTTTTCTCAATTCACAAATGCTATGATAAATTTACAGACCTGTAGAAAATAAGTATGCACTTTTTTGTAAGAACCAGCCAAATGCACTGCTCCTATCGTTAATCCTAGTGAGAAAAAGATCTGCGTCCCAGTGTCAGTCCAAACCTTTCAGTGTCAGTCCAAACCTTTCACTGTCAGTCCAAACCTTTCACTGTCAGTCCAAACCTTTCACAAAACAATAGCATACCTTAAGTAGTTGGAATCGGTAATATTATGGTATCTCGAAACAAAACAAAACTTCATTAATTTAATTTTTAAAAATCAGACGGGAACTGTATAATTTCAAATTAATATTCAGTAAAAATGAGTATTTTATTGCCACTAATCAAAAGAGGTAAATGTAACTATCAATATAACAGCCAACCTCGTGGACTAAGCAATTCACCAGCAGAGTCTACCATCTTATATCTTAAAAGATTGATATAAGACACACAAACGTGATCGCTCGTTAATAAATGATAACAGCTGCACGAATTTAATTATACTGCACCATTCAGATGTTTCGTACTCCTTTCAAAACCGTAGGACGCAGGAGGTCTTTCTCACACCATACACCTTTCATCCATTTAATATGTCAAATATCTGTTATTATATATATTTTTGTAGTATATATAAAATTAACAGATATATTTCATATATTTATATACATATGAAGCATTCAAGGAAGAGATTCCAAATACATAAATGAAAGTACTAATATGCACAAAGAAGTATCTTTCACAGGACAAAATGTGGAAAAGTGCATTAAACATGTTTAGACGTTTTACAGACGATATGTTTGATACTAGGACTATCAGTCAATTTCATGTCTCGCAATCGTGTCCAGTGGATCCGATGCATGTCTTCCCTAAGGTCAGGATCGGGTCATACAGATGACTCAGCTAGTCAGGATCGGGTCATTACAGATGACTCGGCTAGTCAGGATCGGGTCATACAGATGACTCAGCTAGTCAGGATCGGTTCATACAGATGACTCAGCTAGTCAGGATCGGGTCATACAGATGACTCAGCTAAAGAAACAATCAAAATCAGAAGAACTGAAAACATGAACAAGGACGAGAGGGGACACCAACTGTGTCATCTATATATTTAATTTAATTCTTTATTTATTTTACGAGGATTACAAACAGCCCGAAGGCTACTAGATGCTCTCTTCAACATATATCAAACATACAATATGTACATTTACACAAAAGACGTACAATAATGTTTTGTTCTCAATTTCGTTTAGAGTTTCTTATCCACATAAAATTATTTTGACAAGAACATTTGGCATGAGCTCTACAATAAGGTTGGAATTGATATTTGGAGCGAATATATGACAAACAGCACGGAGCATATTGGAACGGATTCGGTTATATTTTGGACAAAGTAAAAAGAAATGAATTTCAATTTCGGAGGAGTTCGCGCAGAAGTCACAGAATTTGTTATTTGTTAAATTGTAAGAGTATCTATGTTTGTTTAAAGCACTTAGTCCCATTCTTATTCTAGAGTGATTGATTTTTCCTTTCCCATGTCCATATGCATATAAAGAGTTTGTTTGTGGAGTGGATAGATTTGACATTGCTAGAGAGAAAGACGTTAGTGAAGAGCTATTTCCCAATGCTTCAGGTAGGTTGTTCCAGTCTCGTATTGATTTTGGAAAGAAGGATTGGTGATAGAAAGATTTTCTTGACCGGATAGGAAGAATAATATTAGAATTTCTAAAGTTGTAGTTTTATGTTCGATGACTCTGAATTGGACAAATAGTTTTCAAGTATGGTGGACATAGATCATGCTTAATTCTAAATAACATTTTAAGTCTGCAATTTTTTCGTCTCTCACTTAGTTTTTCCCATCCCAATTCACCCAGCAGTTTAGTATATTTGGTAACCTTATAACCGCCTGTGCATATTAATGCCGCCCTACGCTGAACACTTTCAATAAGGTCAGACTCTTGCCGACTCCAGTTATCAAATAAAATATTGCCATATTCCATAACCGATCTTACCATAGTTTTATATAGTGTTTCAAGACAAGAACGTGGGATAATATAAGCTAATGCTTGTAAGATATTTAGTATTCTGTTTGCTTTGGCTACAATTTCAGAAATATGAGAATGCCAGCTGAGGTTACCCGATAGAATTATGCCCAGATGTTTATGGTTAATTAAACGTTTAATCGGAATGTTGTTAAGCAGGAGGTTCGGTTTATTAACAAATCTTTTTTTAGAGAAAATAACAAATTCATTTTTTTAGTGAGTTAAATGTGACAAGCCATCGATTTGCCCACTGAGACAGAGTAGTTAAGTCGTCGTTTAGTTTATTTACTGATTTGTTGCTATTATGGTTGATGAGAGAGATATGTCAGATGAGATGCCTACATTTATATCGTTTACATATACTAAAAATAAGAGCGGTTCAAGGATCGAGCCCTGGGGGATACCAGAGTTAATATATTTATGACCAGAAGATTGACCGTTTAAGACTACATACTGTTTTCTATCATAAAGATAACTTTTAAGCCAACAAAGCAAACAACGTCTAATACCTATGTTTTCTAATTTGTGAAGCAGACCTTCGTGCCACACCTTGTCAAAAACTTTTGAGACATCTAAAAATACTGTACAAACATCCTCACCATTATCTATACATTTATAAATGCTGTGGATTATTTTAACAACTGATTAATGGTAGAATCATTTCTTTTAAATCCAGAGTTTTCTTTGATAAGAATGTTATTTGCCAAAAAGAATTCATAAATACGTTTGTATACTATTTTTTCAAGATATTTAGATATATTTGAAAGAAGTGATATTGGCCGATAATTTTTAACATCATTTTTGCTGTCTTTTTTATGAATAGGACAAACTTGAGCTGTCATCTATATGACCCGATACTGACCTAACGGGAGAGGACTTTAGATCTACCCTACCAATAACCTATTCGATACAGTGTGTATACACTCTATAACGATAGGCGAAACGTCCCGGGTCGAGTGACATATTAAATATGAAATTTACAATTTCGTCATATCGTTATACAGGAGAACAATACAGACTCTGCAAGGTGTGACACAGTCAGTGTTACGACGGTGTGTAATTGATTAAAAGTAGACCGAGGAAGTACAGGTCAAAATTAAAACCAAACGAATGTGTAACTAGGCTTATTCAATCTATGTGGGTATAGTCGTATAGGTGCTGATGGTTACGTTTATCTTGGAAATAGCTAAGTGAATCCAGGATTACATAGATATGATTTTAAAGTCTCAACTGACCAACTATGCACGTACCCATTGATTATGATGGGGTATAAATATAACCTAGAAAGGAGATAATGTAGAAGGGCTACGGACGGGTAGAGAAGAGCATAGAATGGCTAGGGACGGGTAGAGAAGAGCCTAGAATGGCTAGGGAAGGCTAGAGAAGAGGCTAGAAGGGCTAGGGAAGGCTAGAGAAGAGGCTAGAAGGGCTAGGGAAAGCTAGAGAAGAGGCTAGAATGGATAGGGAAGGCTAGAGAAGAGGCTAGAATGGCTAGGGAAGGCTAGAGAAGAGGCTAGAAGGGCTAGGGACGGCTAGAGAAGATGCTAGAAGGGCTATGGACGGCTAGAGAAGAGGCCAGAATGGCTAGGGACGGCTAGAGAAGAGGCTAGAATGGCTAGGGAAGGCTAGAGAATAGGCTAGAAGGGCTAGGGATGGCTAGAGAAGAGGCTAGAAAGGCTAGGGACGGCTAGAGAAGAGGCTAGAATGGCTAGGGACGGCTAGAGAAGATGCTAGAAGGGCTATGGACGGCTAGAGAAGAGGCTAGAACACTTGAGGTTACCAGAACAAACTTCCAACCAACCATAAACACTTGTTCACTCGTGTTTTGTTACAAAGGGGACCCCAGATTAGTCGCGGATTTAAAACCTTCACGGGCTCGCAGATGGGGTACCTATTTTGACATTTGAATTATATACGTTTAGTCAGACTTGTTCACAAAAAACTGTGATGCATTACGGCTACACTAGTCGCATATCATTAAAGCAGGAGTAAATACAATAAGGATATTCTTTCCTTTCCATAATAAATAGATTAAACATACACATGTATAGGCTTAATGTTATTCCAATGGATCAAGATTCGATGATACATTAGTGGGTCTAGCGCACCTGTATCAACAGCTACAGCGACTGTAAATGCTTGACGAACACAAGGCAAGTCAATAATCCAAACTACCAAATGTACACTTGCACCAGTAATAAGTTGAGAAAACGTGTTATCACCAGCTCAAAGAAAACGACAAGAGAATATCGAAATGTCAACAAAAGTATATTTAATATAATATGATAATAAGACCAGATGCTCCGGCTAGAGAGTCGATTACACAATAGTTTAAGGGGAACAAGTAGGTGAATGTCATGTAGAAGATCAAAGCAAAATTGAAACACATGATAATACAGATGTCGGCTTGATCGCAGTCAAACACTGCTATTTATGTTTAGATAGATATATACTCTACGAAAGTGTATAAGGGCAAAACTTAGAAATTCTGATACTGACCCTATTTTATATATATATATATATATATATATATATATATATATATATATATATCACTCTTTGCTTACATTATTCCTATTAAAGCCACGAATTGCATAGATGTTGCGGACTGGTATAACATGTGTCGCAGACGTGCACCATGGCGGAATTGTCTGTTGTGTTGCAGTTATTACAGTAAGTCATTATCATTAATGCAGCTAATTGCTTATATTTTTGTTTTTATACATTTGTACATATATAAGAAATGCAATAAGGATGGATGCTGTTCCCTACACTTAAAACATTCCGTAGTAATCTGCGAGGTCAGGTCAATGACTAGAATAGCAGCAGTGAAACAACAAACATCCCGCACACAATCGTAATGCCAAGTACTCTGTATTGAAGTTATATTATATATATCACACCTATGTCGTAATGCCAAGCAAAGCCTCTGTGATGAAGTTATATCATATATATCACACCTATGTCGTAATGCCAAGTAAAGCCTCTGTGATGAAGTAATATCATATATATCACACCTATGTCGTAATGCCAAGTAAAACTTCTGTGATGAAGTAATATCATATAAATCACACCTATGTCGTAATGCCAAGTAAAGCTTATGTGATGAAGGTATATCATATATATCACATCTATGTGGTAATGCCAAGTAAAGCTTATGTGATGAAGGTATATCATATATATCACATCTATGTCATAATGCCAAGTAAAGCCTCGGTGATGAAGTAATATCATAAAAATCACACCTATGTCGTAATGCCAAGTAAAGCTTCTGTGATGAAGTTATATCATATATATCACATCTATGTCGTAATGCCAAGTAAAGCTTCTGTGATGAAGTAATAACATATAAATCACACCTATGTCGTAATGCCAAGTAAAACTTCTGTGATGAAGTAATATCATAAATATCACACCTATGTCGTAATGCCAGGTAAAGCTTTTGTGATGAAGTTATATCACATATACCCCAACCTCATCTCACAAATATATATACCCCAACCTCATTTCACAAACACATATACCCCAACCTCATCTAACAAACACATATACCCCAACCTCATCTCACAAACACATACACCTCAACATCATCTCACAAACAGATATACCCCAACCTCATCTCACAAACACATATACCGCAACCTCATCTCACAAACACATATACCTCAACCTTATCTCACAAACACATATACCTCAACTTCATCTCACAAACACATATAACTCAACCTCATCTCATAAACACATATGCCCCAACCTCATCTCACAAACACATATATACCTCAATCTCATCTCACAAACACATATATACCTCAACCTCATCTCACAAACACATATAACTCAACCTCATCTCACAAACACATATACCCCAACCTCATCTCACAAACACATAAACCCCAACCTCATCTCACAAACACATATATACCTCAATCTCATCTCACAAACACATATACCCCAACCTCATCTCACAATCACATAAACCCAAACCTCATCTCACAAACACATATAACTCAACCTCATCTCACAAACACATATATCTCAACCTCATCTCACAAACACATATACCTCAACCTCATCTCACAAACACATATGCCCCAACCTCATTTCACAAACACATATATACCTCAACCTCATCTCAAAAACACATATACCCCAACCTCATCTCACAAACATATATACCCCAACCTCATCTCACAAACACATATATACCTCAACCTCATCTCAGAAACACATATACCCCAACATCATCTCACAAACACATAAACCCCAACCTCATCTCAAAAACACATATCCCCCAACCTCATTTCACACACACATATATACCTCAATCTCATCTCACAAACACATGTGCCCCAACCTCATTTCACAAACACACATATACCTCAACCTGATCTCACAAACACATATACCCCACCCTCACCACACAAACACACATATACCTCAACCTTTTCTCACAAACACATATACCTCAACCTTATCTCACAAACACATATATACCTCAACCTTATCTCACAAACACACATATACCTCAACCTCATCTCACAAACACATATACCCCAACCTCATCTCACAAACACATATAACTCAACCTCATCTCACAAACACATATACCTCAACCTCATCTCACAAACACATATACCCCAACCTCATCTCACAAACACATATAACTCAACCTCATCTCACAAACACATATATCTCAACCTCATCTCACAAACACATATACCTCAACCTCATCTCACAAACACATATAACTCAACCTCATCTCACAAACACATACATACCTCAACCTCATCTCACAAATACATATACCCCAACCTCATCTCACAAACACATATGCCCCAACCTCATTTCACAAACACATATAACTCAACCTCATCTCACAAACACATACATACCTCAACCTCATCTCACAAACACGTATACCCCAACCTCATCTCACAAACACATATAACTCAACCTATTCTCATAAACACATATACCCCAACCTCATCTCACAAACACATACAACTCAACCTCATCTCAAAAACACATATACCTCAGCCTCATCTCACAAACACATATACCCCAACCTCATCTCACAAACACATATATACCTCAACCTCATCTCACAAACACATATAACTCAACCTCATCTCACAAACACATATACCCCAACATTTTCTCACAAACACATATACCCCAACCTCACTTCACAAACACATACACCTCAACCTCATTTCACAAACACATATAACTCAACCTCATCTCACAAACACATATATACCCTTACAAAAATGTATCCCAACAAACAAAGACAAAATAGGATGTAAATACAAATCCCTCACTGTGGTATTGATTATATTTTATAATACCACGACAATAAACAACCTTCTAGCTTCCTAGGACTTGTCAATGTCACATAGCAAGTCAATACACTATTGAGTCTGCGTACGCTACCTCACATAAATGGTCTGAAAACTGGAACGATATCATTGTTATTATATGATATGATTTATTCAGTCAGTCGTAATATTTATTATTATATATATTATTCAACTGAATGGCAAGTGAATAATTGACGCAGTATTCGTCATCGAATCTCCACTAAACACAGCATCGAATTACTTACATGTTTATATACAAAAGTAGTTGATATATTGCACCTTTTTTAAAAATATTAAAAAACAAATAAATAAAGCATCACATTATCGAAAGGCTACAGCATAAACAGTAATACTCGTGTTTTAACTTTCAAACATGCGATCAATCAAATCGGCAGAGCACCCGCATTAAGTGATCAACATTACATAGCTATACAGTTTTAATTTAAAGTGCAACAGCAGGGACGAAATGACAATGTTGATAATGGATAGTTTTCAAATTTAAAAGCTATACTCTTTCCTGCCATACCGATTTAAACAAAACCCTTAACTTACCCTGATCTAGTGGTTGCTGTGATGACATTGACATAAGCGTACGTCCAATAAGCGGGACACAAGAGTTCGTCATATCAAATAATATCTCATATAATACCGTATATGACAAAGTACACGCACACTGAAAAGGGTCAATATAAATCATGATAAGAGCCCCACTACAGTGTAATGGGGTAGGCTGCCATTATTGGTGATAATTCAATACACTGTTAGAGTAGGTTTCATGATCTGTATACGTTTGTTTTGTTATGTTTCACCACTAAT
>NW_018405792.1:0-221 GCF_002113885.1 Mizuhopecten yessoensis
TGATCTGATTCCAAAAGAACATATCACAGATGACATTTAAATATATAAGAAGGATTCTTACCTTCTATTTTGCCGAAGGATTGCATCCTTCCGTCAATGTGAGCGGACACGAGCTGCATCTGGTGAATTGAATAAACAAGTTTAGAGCGTGTATCGTTATTAAAGAGTATAATGATAGTAAAGAGAAAATCTAGTTTGTCATTAATTACACTTACAGTTAT
>NW_018405792.1:687-1596 GCF_002113885.1 Mizuhopecten yessoensis
AACCTCAACCTGGAAAAACGAGAAAACCCATACGTTTATGCTATAAGTATACATGTAGGAGTTTTCACGGCAAAATATGTCGATTGCTTGATTTATTGGTGTAGCATCCGCTTCACTACCGAGTAGTTCGATTATCCAGCAATATGTTGGTTGGTTGGTTGGTTGGTTGATGGGTTTATAGACTACATTTCACGGGCGAAGCCCGTGTTCAGTCGTCTTGATGGGGTAAGACTCCAGCTTACCGGGCCCTCGGAGATTCAGAATGACCTTGGCCGTCCAGGTCACGCCCTAAGGTCGGTCCGATCCTTAGGTGCGGATAGGCTGTCACAGCTACATACAGCACACATACGGGAACACGGGAACACGTCCTTTAAGTAGCCTCACTGCCCTCCTATGAGCAATATGTTTTTGATTGATTGATTGATAGGTTTTACGTCCGCTTCACTACCGAGTAGTTCGGTTATCCAGCAGACGAAGAACAGAAAGGAAAATGAGTAGAAGGGATAAAGTATGAAGTAAAAGAGTAGAGGAGGGGGATAGGTTAGAGAAAGGGCCGTCTATCCTATATATATTAACTGTATAAGTCTAGTTTTTGGAAGACGGCTCCTATGCCTAATAATGCCTTAACCTAACACTCATCGTATACCATCACCAAGTCAGGACCGGAAGTGAGGTACTGTGCCGCCTCCAGCCACACCAGTCCCTGCCTATTCTATGAATTTGGCTTGTATATAAAATTTGGAAGTCCATGTCTTGATAAAGAGACCCTGGGGGCTGGAGGGATTGGAGTTTGAAAGATGTGGGTGTCAAAGAGATGTGCAGAAGGATTTATGGGCTTTATTAAATGCTAGTAGTATGGACCGAAGTGGTGTTGGTGATGGTTTGTGTGTGTGTGTGTGTGTGTGTGTG
>NW_018405792.1:1610-15540 GCF_002113885.1 Mizuhopecten yessoensis
GGGGGGGGGGCTAATTATAATATTTCGGTTTTTTGTTTTTTCTTACAGTGACAAATGTTGGCGCGCAAAAAAACGGCGTAATTTAGATAATTAGATTATCTACCTCACATTATTTTATTCTGCCAGTTTTATTTGATTTGAATTGAATAAAAATCTAACGAATTTCAAAATTCGGGCTGAATATATCTGTAATAAAAAGATATAACTGTTATCTGGGTAATTTCTTTCTTCATTTTCTTATATGAAAACTGCAAACGATGTGCACCAAGAGTAAAGCAAAATGGAATAAGTTTATATACAGAGTTTATAGATCTTGAACTTCAGATTAAAGTGGAAAGTTTGATTAACCGTCGTACTTAAATTGATATTGTGTTTTTGTCTACAAAACAAATAAACAATTATAAACTGAGATAGCTATAATTACATATCATATTTTGTGTTGTTCACTACAGTATCATTGGCAAAGTGGTCTGTCTGTCCTTGCCAATGGAAAATCAAGGCCGTGAGACCTAGATATTTCATGTACATACGTTTCTACGGGATTGGCCTCTTTTTGATAGAATTAAGAAGCTAATTGTATAACTCAAATTATTTTTTCAAAGGAAAAACAAGGCTTTTACAATGTATATGCTACATGTATAGTACGATGGAGTAATTTTATCGACTTTATACCTGCGAACAGCCAACGAGATGGATGAGCCGATCTTTCAAAACATGTTTGTTAAAATATTTACTCTGTATAACTCTACCATACTGTTTATTATTTATTTGAAAAAGATTTATACACAAAATTGCGTTAATTAGACATCGTGTGGTATCCCAGCCTTTCAGTCAATATAACCACATAGATTTAAGGTCAATTTTATGACCATGGTGACCATATGTTTTCTTCACTATATATGTGTTTGTGTGTTGTGCGTCGTGCTAAGGTGTGAGTGGGAGCTATCGCCCTTGTTCGTACTGTGACATTGTCAATCAGTTTAAATTTCAATATTGATTTTTAATTAAAATGATTTATAAATAGGTTTGGAAACTAGTTTTATCAGAGAGAAAAAAATGCGACTAACCTTTAAGAGAAAATCATCTGAATGGAATCAAAAATGCTTTTTAGGATTGCTGCGAAAACGTAGTTTTCTGACGACGAGATTTTTTTTATATAATGCGGTCGGGGCAGAGGAGACAGGGTATTACTAGTAATACTATAGGAGGCCGGGTATTAATATTAGTACTAGAGTTAGGACTGTATACATGGACTAGTCTAGTGCATTAGGTTTATCAATATGATTTAGAACTGATCAGTAGTCTAATTAAAACTCTGATAGAAGGACGCCACAGTGTGTTTGCATACACAGTGCGACAGCTAAGTACATGCACTTACCAACCATTTAATAAGATTGAAGATTTGCCAATGGAAAACTCTGTTCTCGCGACCTAGTTTTCTGAGGATTTCCACCGCCGATTTTAGTTGGAATTTCGCCTTACTATAAAGTTTCGCTTTCGATTTGTATCCAGTCAACGAACGAGTTCCTTTTGATCAGATTGTAAGCTAAATAATGTAATCTTATAGAGACCGTCAACCGTGAACAGTGGGTGTGTGAACCTATACAGTCCTCCGAGTACATCGGCTTTGGTGAACAATACATTGACCTTTGACCCACACGAGTATGACGTTTGGTGACTATATAAATTTGATGTTAACTTTGTACGATTCTCCAATATTGTACTATTAAATATTTGTTATTAGGTAGGTTTGGCAATCTGTAGTATCGGCCAACTTTGCATCAATTAACTATACCAACTTAAATAGGTCTGGTGTATGGCCATGGTGAGTTGTTTTCTTCATTATGTATATATACTTGCTTGTACCATACGTTTTGTTCAGAGAGTTTGTGTGCTGTGAATCGTGCTTTATCACATAATCGGCCTGTTATCCAGTAAATTCTCCCGTGTATTATTTAAGCATTGAACTGTTACCAGATGCAGTATACAGTCGATATTTATCTGTCACCCAAATTGCATTCATATCGACTGGATACTGCATCTGGTAACAGTTCAATGCTTATATTTACATTTATATAGTTTGTTTTGTATATTAACTACCAAAAATACGTTTGAATTTCCCGCTTATCATATCAGTGACGTCAGTAAGTTCAAATCCCAGAACAGTCGAATTTTCCAGAAGAAATAATATAGTCCCTCGTGTCATCGCAAACCACACGCACATTAAAAGGGTTTGAACAAAAACTTAACTTTATTATTTATTTCATATGAGCGTGTTTATGTTGAAAAATGGTTAATAATTGCATAACATCTGCTTATTTAAAATTAAAGCTGTTTTGCGCGCATTGATAGATTACATGTATTTGGAAGTGATGCGGCGCTGAACGGATTTGATTGTTTCCTCGGAAACGCGTATGTATCCATCGACTGGAATGATACGTTATCTTCAGTAGCATCATCGTCGGATACCCACGGTTGATTCGGTTCGGTACTGAATTGATTTCGCTTCGGTACTCACTCATCACTGAGTACCGAAGCGAAATTAACAGTGGGTATCCGACGATGCAGAAGCATATATACTCGGAAAATTTTAATCAAAGTGGTCCTTCCAGTAGGTGATAATGATTCCAAGGAGATTTCGTTTGAAACAGATTCCGTGTCTAATCGGTCATATTAGCATCGCTAGCAGACGATGTTCACAGGGGCTCGGTTTCGTGATTATGAGTAATGGATGATATCACTGAAGAATCACAACACTTAAAAAGGTATTTACACACATTCAAAAACCTTGTCGATACCCTCGACTTTTACAAGGTTTTATAAATGCTGTATTTTAGTGTTGTGGTTATTCACTGATGTTATGCATAACTCAAAATCTCGAACCCGAGCCCCTGTGTGATGACGTTGACAAACTTGGTAATTTCGTATCTAGAATGGTGCTTACAATACTTTTTTGTGGTACCTACACATCTTATGATAATTTATATTGTCATAATTTGTCAATTTGCTTTATTTTATGCGATGACCTACATTGCTAAATGCTAACGAATCCAGAAAGTGCTCTGACTATAGGACAATTGACATCGGAAGTTACTGGCGGCCATGTTTGTTTACCTTGTACATGTACCAGCTGTATTCCTACACTGGCCGTATCACTGTAAATTGTAGTATACAGTCTCATATACTGCAATTAGGTTTACTAACGACATATAGGCAAATGCAACACAGAATGTAAATATTTTTACATATGTCACTAGTGTAATATACCCTGGAGCGTTTTTCATTGATTCATTGATCAGTCAGAAATCGATTGTGACGTCATAATATGGACAATTACGTGACGTCATAAATTGTGAATGGCGCAACAAAATGGCTGTCTCCGTTTGATTAAGCTAAGTTTTCTGAGTTATGAGATAAAAAGTATCTTAAATTTGTTTTCATTTAATATGAGCTTTTAAGAAACTCGTATATAAGTTTTCATTTTTGATCGTCAAGACACGTTTCATAAAATTTCATATGAAATGAAAACTCATTTAAGATCCTATACATAGTTTTTATATATTGTAGCTACATGTATCTCTCATTTTCTGTTATTACAGTTTCAATCTATTCAAAATAAATTCTAAATCTTTTGATCTTACTTTTAACCAGTTATATTGCCACTCATAAAAAAGTACAATAATATCATCAGACGCAGAAATTTAACGATTGCTGTAATATATATTCTTATTTCATGTAGAATGTGCAAAAACTTGAAAACCTTGAAAATGTTATAAACACATATTGTACGGGCCGTTTGCGAGTAAGGATAATTTAAATCGAATATATAGTACAATAGGGTTATCAATATGACTTGGAGTTGATCAATTATAATACATTAAGAAATCTCTGACAGAAGGATGCCTCAGTTTGTTTTCATAACAACGTAAAATACAAAGAGACAGCACTTACCAACCATCTAACAAAATTGAAGATTTGCCAATGGAAAACCCTGTTCTCGCGACCTAGTTTTCTGAGGATTTCCACCACCGATTTTAGTTGCAATTTGTAAAGAAGTCGATCGGGACCAAAGTTGGCTGTCTGGACGTTCTAACAAAGAAAAGGTTCTATTACTGTTGCACTGATGTACCGATAATATGGCTCGCTGGGTTTATTCAAGGTAATATTGCGTCGGCAGTAAGCAGTGCTTCATGTTAAAATGTCTTAATAAATGTACAATGTACAAACGTCTACATGTAAAAAATACAGCCGGATTCTACACGAATGTGCAGCTCTGTGATATGTGAATGGGACAAATGATCAATGAGGTGTTTTAGTCTGTGACGTGTTCACAAAACGATATACAATAATATATCATAAACTATGGAATTGCCGTAAATGTCTCTGGTGCTATTAACCTAAGTATTCTGTCGAAATAACAAGATGTAATTACGGATTATACATTTACACTCAAACGGAGTATTGTAGAAATATGTCGTCTTTGTATCATCCGCTGTACTTTAAAATAGATTCAGGACGTGGCCTCATGCAAGCGAATTATAATCTGAACCACATACTTTGTGTTTTATCATTATAATATTACCTTTAACTTTGAACTGAAGAGAAATGTTAGCATATTGTCATGATAGATTTGTTTTGATGATGATGATAATGATGATTGTGATGATGCCTGTATTATGTGAAATTCGTTTAGTGTAAGGACGTAACCAACGTTTAATTATCTAATAATGGCAGACATCCACACTTGATTAAAATAAGCTAATGCCGCACACCTACTAGGACTAAACTTATTAAGATCAGGTCATAGGTCAATCAGACCAATGTTACATTGTACAAATATTTGATTTACATAACAAATTGAATGATACAATGTGGCATATCAATATATAGGTCACCAAAAGTCAAATCGATCATCAATATCGAGGTATATGGCTAAACCTCTCAAAGTGGTAGCATTTAGGATCGAAGGTATTCTAGTCGCTTGACACCAGGGTCCATGTATAAAGCTGAGCTTTAAAGTAGATGTGTATATTTGAATGGAAACAGTAAACATGTATTTGTGCATGCATGCTGGTAAGCCCCAACGGAGCTCCGCCGACTCTCTGTCTGCAACGATTGCGTTTATATATTTCGTGTCTACATTCTGTTTGTTGCAGGGACCACAATAAGCCAAACCTAATAAGCCAATGCCGCGCACCTACTATAACAACACTTGCTATTATCAGGTCGTAGGTCAATCAGACCATTTTGATAAATGTTACAAATCCTTGATTGACACTTTTAACAAATTGAATGAAAGCATGTCAATATATGTAGGTCAGCATGCAGTGGTCATAACTCAAAGTGATCAACAATATCAATCAGGAAAGCATACTAATCATAAGTCAAGGGTGAATATATAGGTCACCAAACGTCAAATCGATCATCAATATCGATGTATATGGCTAAACCTTTCTGTCGTGCAAAGTGGTAGCATTTAGGGTATCAGGTATTCTAGTCACGTGAGACCAGGGTCCGTATATAAAGCTTAGGGATGGGTGCTGGGTCAAAAACTAGGATTATATATATAGATATGTATAAACAATCAAATATTAGATCGATTCAGTGTTTATTAATGTTTGATATGTATATAATGTCTAGTTAAATTACTATAATAAACCACACAAATAAAACATAAACCCAATACTGCTTCCTGTAAGTGGAGACTCGGGCTCATACCTAGGGCGCCGGATCCTGGAGGACCGGTAGGGCTCCACCTCTGAATACCAAACGTCACATCCACCAATACACACATTAAATTAAATATATTAAATACACACAGATAATGGTTTCAGTCAGTATAGTACCACGTCGTTTAAAGTGCGACACCAGCTACACGCTGACAGGGCTTGCTTCTGAATATCATTATACACAAGCACAATTAAATCACAAAATAGTTTATGGTCCCAGGATACCCAGGAAGGCTGTACCAGGGTGGATTACTACTGATCCGCCCATTAATTGGTATATACTGAGATCCCAGGAGGTCTGGGTCTCCTCCACTGTGCCCCACCCCAACCGCATAAACTACATCTCTATACTGAACATCTATAAATACCTAATACAAAAGGCAGTTGCGTCCCCCGGGATATACCCTCCCCCCGCCATTCCCTTCGATGTTCGCCTTTCTCTCGGCCCAAAGTCAATCCCTTTCACAATCCGCCATTCCAGTCACACCTTTTATCCCTTAACTGAAACGCCCATATCAGAGTAGATATTTTCCTATATAACAATAGTATATTTCCCCACCTATATCCATTAAGTATCCCCTCCCTACCCACTATACTCTTATCCTTACTAATATCACATAACTCTTAAATGAATTAAAATACGTTGCAGAGCAGATAGATACAAGGAGAAAGCAACAGTGTGGTTTGATAAGAATGATGACATTTGTGTTGTGAAAAAGGACGCCAGTGTAAAGGAGCTTAAAGAATGGACTCACGTGGAAGGACGACAAAAATATATGACCAAGCACCGCACATTACTAACCACTAAGCACTAACGCACAGATGGGACTTAAAATGGTGCCCCGTGTGAGACTGTCCACATCGCACGGAAAAGATCCCTCTGGGTATTGTCGAAGAAGAGTAGGTGTGATAACGCCGATTCAGAGGTTAGGATATTTTAGACTTTTGATAAGTGTTAGGTTTATTTATTAGAATTTTAGACGGACTTCAAAAACTAGATTTAAGTAAATTCATATCAGCTAAGGCTAAACCGACTTGGCTTGTTTCAGGGTCTTCCTTGGGGTGCCATCCCTCCGCTCTTTTCTAACCGCGTCCAACATCATGATGCGCTATCAACGTTATTTTTATTTTATTTATTTTTGGCTCAGAAGTCGTCACACAAAATTATACTAGCCCCCCCCCCTTTAGGTCAATAGGACAGACGACTTCTATCTCCTCCACCTCTACCCTCTCCTACTCTCTCCCTTTTTCTCTCCGTACTTTTCCCCTTCTATTTCCATTTCCTATCTGTTCTCGTCTACTGAAAGGCCGAAAAGCCGTAATAGCAGACGTAAAACCTTCAAAATCAAAAGTAGGCGTGTGAGTCTGCTGAATAACCAAACTACTCGGTAGTGAAGCGGACGTAAAACCTATCAATCAATCAGTAGACGTGTATATTTGCATGGATACAGTTAACTTGTAGTTTTGCATGCATGTTGGTTACTGTAGCCCCAAAGGAGCGCCTCCGACACTCTGTCTGCAAATGATCGCGTTTATATATTTCGTGCCTACATTCTGTTTGTTGCAGGGACCACCTTCATATTTATCGGTATTGATGGTATTTTTGTTTAAATGACATATGACATCAAACAGGTAACTTTGTCAAAAGCAAAGATCACGAAAAATCAACAACCAATACAATCTGACGATATTTTTTATTTTTCATTCTTTTGTTCAAAATACCATTGTTTTCCTGATCTTTCTGCATGCGTTGTAAACTTATCCATCTTATAACTACAGTGCATTGATAAAACAATAACCAAAAGTCCGAAAGTAGACTGTTATTATGGTTCCAGTGTGACGAAATGATAATGACTGCATGCGTTTTGCCCTTAATGTCCCCGGTAATGTTTTCCAGTGTTCTAATCGTCAGAATATTAGTTCAGAATAACAATTCTGACATTCTCTCTCACTTCATTCCGTTTTTTCCCCACGTTCCAATGACTCTTTTGCTGCATTTTTTCCGAAGTTGAAAGTTGAAACCAAATGTTATAAGAAACCAGTCCAATTTACTGATTAAATGTTGTTGTTTTTTTCTCATATTTTATGGGTCTTTTTTCCATGTTCGAAAATGTTCCCCCTTAATGTTAAACCGAAACGTTAGCTGCAAACATAGATTTTGGAATTCCATGAACTGAAATCAAAAGTTCGAGTAACTTCATAAAGAGAATTTCAGAACAGATCATTGACACTCTTGAAAAAGAAGTCGATGTAATTCCACTTCAGATGACATAATTTAGTTTTTTCTTCGGAACGCTTCTTTCAAACATCTTACATCCAGCATCGTGTTGAAATCAGTTCTGAAACTGAAGCCCGAGTCGACAACCCGATGCACAGTCGACAACTCGAGAAAAAGGGGTTCTTGGTGAATCCATTTTACCTGTAAATAAAACAACGAAATAAGTATCGGATGTGATAATGGAATTTAACATAATAAATGTTTCTTTTAGAGCTACTTTCTCATTGTTTCCCTTTTTATTTTGAAAATGTTTGTAATTAATCGGGGATTTTCTAGTTGTGAATGGAAGTGGGTAAGCAACCCAAATAATATCAACCCTAAGGAACGTGACACCCTGAGGAGTTACTTCGACAATGCCAATCTATAAAGAATGTAAGATATATATTTTATCACAACGAACGTCAGTAAGAAATGTCTCTCCTCCTAATATTTGTGCTTTTTTTACTGTAACAATAGATATGGGGTGTTATTTCATACTTTCATACATATTTCCCCCGAAAACTATACGTGTACCATATGCGTGCATGATTTATAGAGTGTATCACTCCTGTGTGTTGAAGTCAGAGGGATCTCAAAGCTAGGGTGGTCGGGTGGTGCAGTGGATAGCGCAGTTGTCTTTCACCAAAGCGGCCGGGGTTCGATTCCCCGATCGGACGTGAAAAGGTTGGGGTCACCTGCCCGACCACGTGGGTTTTCTCCGGGTACTCCGGTTTCCTCCCACTCAAAGGCCCCCACGCGCTAACATCCGGGCCAACAAGAGTGATTAATATAAGTTTAAATAACTTGTTTCGTGATTGTTGTTAAATAAATAAAGTTTATATATATCTCAAAGATTTTACAGAAATCAATAAATTTATGACCGTTTGCATTCACTCGAGATTAGTCTAATGAACGACGAGGTACAACATTATCTACAGCGTAATCGTCATCAACTGGAATGTAATCACTATTGTACCCCTCTACATAACCCACACTCTAACCCGTTCATATTACCAACAAATATATAATCACAAGTGTCGGCGTTTGTATTTATAATATTTAAATGTAAGTCCAACACGCGAACAAGTGTATCATCATTTGTGAATAACCTTCTGCTGGAGTTAACTGGCAGTATATAACACAAAAATAGGTAAACATTATTTTCAAAACCGAAGTAATCTTTTGATAATTTAAGAATAATTTTGTCTTCAGAATCCTTGTTAACCACTTTAATTCCCAGAGATATTGTGTCTCTTACATAAATAATTATTCCACCAGAGTCTCGTTTAGTATTTTTTACATATTTTGTTCTATGTAAAGGAAAACCTTTAAAAACTGTAACATCCATCTCCTGTAATGTAGACGACCTCGTCTCAGTAAACAAAAGAATGTCATTTACAAGGAAAAGGGTTTCAAAGAAATCACTGTTGAGCCATCCTCGATATCCATGGGTTACGCTCACTTTCTTTCTCTACACCCGTTGAATATGTCAAAGCAAAATTGAAGGCACGGAGATTGCTGTTTGATTGATCTTAGGTAAAAACAAGAGNATTTTAAGATTTAAACATATATTGACCACTGTGACCTTGAATATGGGCGAAGGTCATTCACTTGGTAGTCCTTCATCCCAGCATGTTAATGGCCAAATATCATCACCCTTGGCCTTTTGCTTATTAAGAAGAAGTCATTCAATGGTTTTAAACATATTTGACCCCTGTGACCTTAAAATATATATGTCAAGGTCATTCATTTGAACTTGGTAGTCCTTCATCTCAGCATGTTACTGGCATTATCCTAGGCCTCTTGGTTATTCAGAAGAAGTTGTTTAAAGGTTAAGAATATATTTGACCCTGTGACCTTGAAAAAAGATGAAGGTCATTCATTTGAACAAACTTTATAGCCCTTCATCCCAGCATGCTACTAGCCAAATATCATCACCCTAGGCCTATCGGTTATTCAGAAGAAGTTGTTTAAATGTTTAAAACATATTTGCCCTCTGTGACCTTGAGTATAAGTCAAGGTCATTTATTTGAACAAACTTGGTAGCCCTTCATTCCAGCATATTACTGCCCAAATATCATCACCCTAGGCCTCTCGGTTATTCAGAAAAAGTTGTTTAAAGGTTTTAAACATATTTGACCCCTGTGACCTTGAAAGTGGGTCAAGGTTATTTATTTAAACAAACTTGGTAGCCCTTCATCCCAGCATGTTACTGGTCAAAAATTATCACCCTAGGCTTCTTGGTTTTTCAGAAGAAGTTGTTTGAATGTTTTTAACATATTTGACCCCTGTGACCTTGGATATAAGTCAAGGTCATTTATATGAACAAACTTAGAAGTCCTTCATCCCAGCATGTTACTGGCCAAATATCATCACCCTAGGCCTCTTGGTTTTTTAGAAGAAGTTGTTTAAATGTTTTTAACATATTTGACCCCTGTGACCTTGAATATAAGTCAAGGTCATTTACTTGAACAAACTTGGTAGTCCTTCATCCCAGCATGTTACTGGCCAAATATCATCACCCTAGGCCTCTTGGTTATTCAGAAGAAGTTGTTTAAAGATTTTAACATATTTGACCCCTGTGACCTTGAAAATTGATGAAGGTCATTTATTTGAACAAACTTGGAAGCCCTTCATCCAAGCATGCTTCTGGCAAAAGTGTTTAAAGTTCTGTTTAAAGTAAAAAGTTCACGCCGGACGGACGGACGGACGGACGACGGACGGACGACGGACGACGGACGACGGGCGGACGACGGACGCCGCACCATGCCATAAGCTCACTTGGCCCTTCGGGCCAGGTGAGCTAAAAACTGAGCAATCGCTGGTATACCTGTCCTTTGAAAATTACAAAGGCGAGACGCCCGACTTCAAAGCCTGTCAATTTTTACCGTTACGTGACCGCGAGATTATTTTGATGTACATCAAAGGATCAAACTAGTCTTCTCATCTCATCTTCAAGGTGCTGAACACTGAGCCCTCGATGTTGCTATGGCATATTCCAGGAGAGCGAAAGCGAGCGTTACCCCTGGATACTTCGCTTAGTAGAACCATGTTAGTTTAAATACACAAGTTTGATACCAACGTTCTTACCCACGTGTGCGCAAGTGCACCCCTCGCAATCCTTATCACTGTCCGATGATCCGCCCCCTGTTGTCGCCATTGGTCCACCTGGCCGTCTATTCGACCAATCACTTGCTACCCGTCGCTGTAATACTCTACTCCACTCAGGTAGCGACTCCCTCACCAACTTGCCGTTTACAACCAACTTAGCTGGAAATAAAGTCTTCGCTTCATTCCTCCTCCTTAATGCCATCCTTAGATCCTCCAATATTTCCTCTCTATCTGTCTGAATCAAAGGAGATCGAAATCTATCACTTTGGGCAGCATCAATATATAACCCAAATCGTTATATACGTCTACCGCGAACGAAAATAGCGCTTCATTACTTCCTTCGCGGTTGACATTGATAGTGACAATATTGCGACCATATTTATAGAACTTTGATCAACAAATGTAAATAAATCAACCGCCAGGAAGTTGGAATCATATCTACATACTCGATTACAAACCCTGTTCGAATACCGGCATATTGGTAGATTATGTATCCACCTCATTAATAACAAAAAGTTCGAACTACATTTGCTTGGACTCGAGTAATGTTTAAGTTACGATAAATCTACTGTTGAGTGAATACTCAAGGGTGATCTTTGTAAAAAGGAACGATTTAAATCTACGTCACTGTTAAAACAAAGTCTTTTTATTTGTCGTTCTTTAGTTTGACAGTATTTTATTAAAATATCAAACTTTAAGTTTTCGAGTGATAGGAAAACAAGCTTGGAGCTTATATTAATTCTTCACCGAATCATATTGACAGGCAAATAATTTTTCGAAACCAGGGACACCTGAACTACAAAATGAATAAAATAAATTTAAAGTCTTACATTTAACATATGTACATGTGGTAATCCTTTGATTTATATTGTATAACACATCAGATTGGAAAGCTAGTGCTTTATCTTCTAGTGTTGGTCATATATACCAACACAGGCTCAACCACAGTCTCTCAAGCATGGTTGTACGTACGTATGCTCGCATCCACACACATACATTTGTGCACAGTTCTTTGTATACTGTATTTAAAACATTAACTATTACAACGTTCACTTTTAACTTTCTCATGTATACATGCACACTTGTTACAGTATAATGTATTTGTAGACAAAGAACTTCAATTACAACCACTTTCAATTTGCATATGTTTACATACAGTACAGTTACAACAAATGTATCTAAAATAAGAACTACAATACTAAGCACTTTCAATTGCATTTTGTCATTCTTTGAGATTTGATTGTTTAGAAAGCAATAGAAATATTAAAAAATAATTATAAAATTAATACAAATTCATAGAAAGTGCAATTCAACGAACAAGTTAAATAGATTATCATAAATTTATCAATTACAGGTGTATCATTAAAGGTAACTAGGTGATTTTGACAGAAAGATATACATATACATATTGTTCCTCAACTTATTATTTGTTATTATATTGTGCAGTATTGTTAACCAATAACTGTTTATTTCTGTCTGATATATATTATCAATATATTCTCCTTCTAATATTTAAAATTCCCAAATTGCGTAATATCAAATACCATTTATGAATGGAAACGTCTGAAAGCACCTTTTTTCAAAACTGTAACCGGGTTGTTTTGTTTTTTCATGTTTTCACTTTCTCGTGACAGCTAAGGCCGTATGATGATAGGCGTAAAAGCATCGTAAAAAAGGAAGAATAAGTAGGAGATATGTAGGAAAGAAAGATGGAGTTCCCAAATATCACAATATGGGCTACAGATCAACTGTGTTATCTCCAATATTCCTTGACATCGGGTACTACCGGAAAAGACGATTCCGCCGGGGAGCATATCTAAATTCGACGGGGAACACCGGGAAATATAATATGTCTACTGAACTTGGTGATTTTTTAGGTATACAACCAAATAATCCGTCAAGCTCAAAACCATGCCGTTTTCAATTGATGCTCAACATCCTTTTCTACACTGTCATCAAATGACGAATGCGACTACCTTTGGTCAAAAATATCAAAAATGTGATATTTTTTACCAAAGGTAAGACGCATACGTCATTTGTATACGCATATGCGTAATTAAAACATATCGGAGAAATATTTGTTATGAAACTCGGACTGTTCAAATATCAAATTCTGATAACTATTGTTCTACCGGGGAAAAGAAACATTCTTTACGGTGAGGGTATGCCAAACAAACTTCAACCATTGCGATTGTATTCTTAAATGTCCATCTCTCGGCTTAATGAAAGTATGGAGTTCAATACTCAAGAATATCCTCCCTTTAGAGGAGATGTCCTTTATTCTCTTTAGCCTATGAAGGCCCATCCTTCAGCCCTCTAGTGTGTCACACCCTTCTTGAGTGTTTTAATTCTGATCTTAAAAATAAGTTGATTATTGTCACGACGTTTTATCATTACCTAACTGATTGTTTTCGAGGGCAAGTCGAACATATTGTTCGGTTCGTTATTTAAAAGATTATAAAGGCTTCGTTTATTCTATTATATAGCTAAATTATGAATTGAAAAGGAGAAAGGAAAGTTTTGTCTTGACAACATTTTATATAGGCTCCGACAACTTGCTCCTGATTCAGTTTTCTGAGGATTTCCTACACCGATGTAAGTTGCAATTTGTAAAGAAGTCGATCGGGACCAAAGTTGGCTGTCTGGGCGTTCTAACAAAGACCAGGCTCTATGAAGCAGTCTTTTATGTTACAAATGTTTTAATAAATGTATAATGTAAAAACGTCTGCATGTACAAAAAAACTGCCGGATTCTATATTTAGTATCAACACCAATAAGCAGCTCTGTGTTCTGTGAATGGAACAAATGATCAATGAGGTGCTTTAGTCTAAAA
>NW_018405793.1:0-221 GCF_002113885.1 Mizuhopecten yessoensis
CATACACATGTATGTGATCAATGCTATTTTAATACATTAACCATAAACATGTATGTGATCAATGCTATTTTGATACTAACCAATTACACGTATGTGATCAATGTTATTTTGAAACATTAACCATACACATGTATGCAATCAATGCTATTTTGATAAATTAACCATACACACGTATCTGATCAATGCTATTTTGATACATTAACCATACACACGTATGTGAT
>NW_018405793.1:1321-1995 GCF_002113885.1 Mizuhopecten yessoensis
ATGATCAATGTGATGTTAATACATTAAGCATACACATGTATGTGATCAATGTGATGTTGATACATTAACCATACACATGTATGTGATCAATGTGATTTTGATACATTAACCATACACATGTATGTGATCAATGCTATGTTGATAATACACATGTATGTGATCAATACTATTTTGATACATTTACCATACACACGTATGCGATCAATGTTATTTTGATACATTAACCATACACACGTATGTGATCAATGTGATGTTGATAAATTATCCATACACACGTGTGTGATCAATGTGATGTTTATACATTAACCATACACATGTATGTGATCAATGTGATTTTGATACATTAACCATACACATGTATGTGATCAATGTGATGTTGATACATTAAGCATACACATGTATATGATCAATGTTATTTTTATAAATTAACCATCCACATGTATATGATCAATGCTATTTTGATACAGTTACCATACACATGTATGTGATCAATACTATTTTGATACATTTACCATACACACGTATGTGATCAATGTTATTTTGATACATTAACCATACACACGTATGTGATCAATGTTATGTTGATACATTCACCATACACATATATGTAATCAATGATATGTTGATAAATTAACTATACACATGAATGTGATCAATGCTATTTTGATACATTA
>NW_018405793.1:3154-3554 GCF_002113885.1 Mizuhopecten yessoensis
GTTAACCATATACATGTATGTGATCAATGTTATTTTTATAAATTAACCATCCACATGTATATGATCAATGCTATTTTCATACATTTACCATACACATGTATGTGATCAATGCTTTTTTTATAAATTAACCATCATCATGTATATGATCAATGATATTTTCATACATTTACCATACACGTGTATGTGACTAATGATATTTTGATATATTAACCATACACAAGAATGTGATCAATGTTATGTTGATAAATTAACCATACACACATATGTGATCAATGTGATGTTGATACATTAACCATAGACATGAATGTGATCAATGTTATGTTGATAAATTAACCATGCACACGTATGTGATTAATAATACTTTAATACTAACCATACACATGTATGTGATCAATGATAT
>NW_018405793.1:4712-4954 GCF_002113885.1 Mizuhopecten yessoensis
GTGTGATCAAAGATATGTTGATAAATTAACCATACACATGTATCTGATCAATGATATTTTGATACATTAACCATACACATGTATGTGATCAATGTTATGTTGATAAATTAACCATACACATGTATGTGATCAAAGATATTTTGATATATTAACCATACACATGTATGTGATCAATACTATTTTGATACATTAACCAAACACACGTATGTGATCAATGTTATGTTGATACATTAACCATCCAC
>NW_018405793.1:8505-12682 GCF_002113885.1 Mizuhopecten yessoensis
CCAATGCTATTTTAATACATTAACCATAAACATGTATGTGATCAATGCTATTTTGATACATTAACCATACACATGTATGTGATCAATGTTATTTTGCTACATTAACGATACACATGTATGTGATCAATGACATTTTGATACATTAACCATACACATGAATGTGATCAATGTTATTTTGATACATTAACCATACACATGAATGTGATCAATGATATTTTGATACATTAACCATACACACGTACGTTATCAATGTTATGTTGATACATTAACCATACACACGTATGTGATCAATGTCATGTTGATACATTAACCATATACATGTATGTGATCAATGTTATGGTGATACATTAACCATACACATGTAAGTGATCAATGATATTTTGATACATTAACCATACACAAGAATGTGATCAATGTTATGTTGATAAATTAACCATACACACATATGTGATCAATGTGATGTTGATACATTAAGCATACACATGTATGTGATTAATGTGATGTTGATACATTAAGCATACACATGTATGCGATCAATGCTATGTTGATACATTAACCATACACATGTATGTGATCAATGTTATTTTGCTACATTAACGATACACATGTATGTGATCAATGACATTTTGATACATTAACCATAAACATGTATGTGATCAATGTTATGTTGATACATTAAGCATACACATGTATGTGATCAATGTGATGTTGATAAATAAACCATACACATTTATGTGATCAATGTTATGTTGATACATTAACCATACACACGTATGTGATCAATGTGATGTTGATAAATTAACCATACACACGTATGTGATCAATGTTATGTTTATACATTAACCATACACATGTATGTGATCAATGTGATGTTGATAAATAAACCATACACATTTATGTGATCAATGTTATGTTGATACATTAACCATACACATGTATGTGATCAATTCTATTTTGATACATTAACCATACACACGTATGTGATCAATGTCATGTTGATACATTAACCATATACATGTATGTGATCAATGTTATGTCGATACATTAACCATACACATGTAAGTGATCAATGATATTTTGATACATTAACCATACACACGTATGTGATCAATGTCATGTTGATACATTAACCAATAAATTAACCATACACATGTATGTGATCAATGATATTTTGATACATTAACCATACACACGTACGTTATCAATGTTATGTTGATACATTAACCATACACACGTATGTGATCAATGTCATGTTGATACATTAACCAATAAATTAACCATACACATGTATGTGATCAATGATATTTTGATACATTAAGCATACACAAGAATGTGATCAATGTTATGTTGATAAATTAACCACACACACATATGTGATCAATGTGATGTTGGTACATTAACCATACACATGTATGTTTATGTTGATACATTAACCATACACATGTATGTGATCAATGTGATGTTGATAAATTAACCATACACATGTATGTGATCAATGTTATTTTGCTACATTAACCATACACATGTATGTGATCAATGCTATGTTGATACATTAACCATACACATGTATGTGATCAATGTGATGTTGATACATTAAGCATACACATGTATGTGATCAATGTGATGTTGATACATTAAGCATACACATGTATGCGATCAATGCTATGTTGATACATTAACCATACACATGTATGTGATTAATGTTATTTTGATACATTGACCATACACATGTATGTAATCAATGATATTTTGATACTAACCATACACATGTATGTGATCAATGTTATTTTGCTACATTAACCATACACATGTATGTGATCAATGACATTTTGATACATTAACCATACACATGTATGTGATCAATGTTATGTTGATACATTAACCATACACTTGTGTGTGATTAATGCTTTTTTGATACTTTAACCATACACACGTATGCGATCAATGCTATTTTGATAAATTAACCATACACATGTATGTGATCAATGATATTTTGATACATTAACCATACACACGTATGTGATCAATGTTATGTTGATACATTAACCATACACACGTATGCGATCAATGCTATTTTGATAAATTAACCATACACATGTATGTGATCAATGATATCTTGATACATTAACCATACACATTTATGTGATCAATGTTATGTTGATACATTAAGCATACACATGTATGTGATCAATGTTATTTTGCTACATTAACCATACACATGTATGTGATTAATGTTATTTTGATACATTAACCATACACACGTATGCGATCAATGTTATGTTGATACATTCACCATACACATACATGTAATCAATGATATGTTGATAAATTAACCATACACATGAATGTGATCAATGTTATTTTGATACATTAACCATACACACGTATGTGATCAATGTGATGTTGGTACGTTAACCATACACATGTATGTGATTAATGTTATTTTGATACATTGACCATACACATGTATGTAATCAATGATATTTTGATACTAACCATACAAATGTATGTGATCAATGATATATTGATACATTAACCATACACACGTATGTGATCAATGTGATGTTGGTACGTTAACCATACACATGTATGTGATTAATGTTATTTTGATACATTTACCATACACATGTATGTAATCAATGATATTTTGATACTAACCATACAAATGTATGTGATCAATGATATATTGATACATTAACCATACACACGTATGTGATCAATGTGATGTTGCTACATTAACCATACACATGTATGTGATTAATGTTATTTTGATACATTAACCATACACATGAATGTGATCAATGATATTTTGATACATTAACCATACACACGTATGCGATCAATGTTATGTTGATACATTAACCATACACTTGTATGTGATCAATGTTATTTTGATAAATTAACCATACACACGTATGTGATCGATGATATTTTGATACATTAACCACACACTTGTATGTGATCAATGTTATGTTGATACATTAACCATACACTTGTATGTGATCAATGTTATTTTGTTACATTAACCATACACATGTATGTGATCAATGATATTTTGATACATTAACCATACGCATTTAGGTGATCAATGTTATGTTGATACATTTACCATACACTTGTGTGTGATCAATGCTTTTTTGATACATTTACCATACACACGTATGTGATCAATGTTATTTTGATAGATTAACCATACACACGTATGTGATCAATGTTATTTTGATACATAAACCATACACAAGTATTTGATTAATGTTATGTTGATACATTGATCATACACATGTAAGTGATCAATGATATATTGATACGAAGCATACACACGTATGTGATCAATGATATTTTGATACATTAACCATACACACGTATGTGATCAATGTGATGTTGGTACATTAACCATACACATGTATGTGATTAATGTTATTTTGAAGCATTGACCATACACATGTATGTAACCAATGCTTTTTTTATGAATTAACCATTCAGATATATAAGATCAATGTTATTTTGATACATTAACCATACACACGTATGTGATCAATGTCATGTTGATACATTAACCATATACATGTATGTGATCAATGTTATGTTGATACATTAACCATACACATGTAAGTGATCAATGATATTTTGATACATTAACCATACACACGTATGTGATCAATGTGATGTTGGTACATTAACCATACACATGTATGTGATTAATGTTATTTTGATACATTGACCATACACATGTATGTAATCAATGATATTTTGATACTAACCATACACATGTATGTGATTAATGATATTTTGATACATTAACCATACACACGTATGTGATCAATGTTATGTTGATAAATTAACCATACACACGTATGTGATCAATGTTATGTTGATACATTAACCATACACATGTATGTGATCAATATTATTTTGATACATTGACCATACACATGTATGTGATCAATATTATTTTGATAAATTAACCATACACATGTATGCGATCAATGGTATTTTGATACATTAACCATACACATGTATGTGATCAATGATATTTTAATACTAACCATACACACGTATGTGATCAATGATATTTTGATAAATTAACCATCCACATGTATATGATCAATGTTATGTTGATAAATTAACCATACACACGTATGTGATCAATGTTATGTTGATAAATTAACCATACACA
>NW_018405793.1:12801-17801 GCF_002113885.1 Mizuhopecten yessoensis
GAGGGGGGGGGGCATGTATGTGTATATACTGTAGAAAGAAATACAATTGTATGGGAGTTTAAACGTAGGACCGTTGCACAATATATCAAAGTTGTGTGAATTTGAAAACAAGCAACTATCGTTAAATGTCAAATCCATTTCCCATTGTGTATGTATCCTGAGTTTTAAAAAAGACGTTCATGTGTGAGCATGATATTCTTACACAATACACGCAAGCATACACACATAGGGAGATATTAGCCATGTGACATTACTAGTCACTAGTAGTTAGCACATGATAAGGTAGCTCCTGCGAATTCCTCAAAACTTGTATTGATCAATGTATATATGCTGATTTTATTGATTACATAAAATGTATATTTGTGTACTGTAAAGTACTTTAGAGTCGCTTATTCTAGCTAGATAGGGCGCTATATCAAATGTTGTATATTATATATACTTTTATGTAAATGGTATATTTTTAACGTATGAGTAAGACGTATGTTATATAACGCCTATAAGAAGTTAGTTGTTATCATCAAGTGTACTCCGTTTTAAATAAAGATGTCTTATCATAGGCTACCCACTGGTGAGTGCGCATATGCAGGTTATCTATCTATAATGTCTAACCCCTCACATATGCCAATATCATTTCTAATAGACTGTGATATAGCTTTATATGCGATACACGTTCGTTAGTACATTCTGTTAAAAAAAAGCCGAAAGAGGATACTGTATTGTTTGTTTATGGTAGTGAGTCGGCACAGTACGTCCATGTTAGGGAAAGCTGCATAAATGCACGCACTGTACCTGCGGTACGGATAATGATGACGGAGAATGATGGAAGGGAGATAACTCCAACTTATGTTTAGCTTACAAAAAATCAATATTATTTATCGATCCAGCCACTGCACGCGAACTGTGTGTAGACGGCAAGAGTTGTTTTTCTTCTGCGTGGGAAATACCGAGCGCCCTCTGTCGGCCGAATTACCTATCTACGATTATTATAATTTATGTGTCCGACTGGTATGTGCGTCAGTCATGTTGGGGATACAGTGAGACAAAAAACGTCATGTAATCTTCTGTTAACAGCCGCCATAGCAGATCCGGGAGAGAAGACAAGTACTGAAGACTTGATACCCCCGTATTTCATCATAACATGGGTTATAAACGGCCATAGGGAGACGGACTAGATACAGAAACGGTGAGCGATCTATCAGTTACTGTTTACATCCAGTGTAAAGCAGAAGGCAAATAGATTTCTGATACACACACACGCGCGCGCTAACAAAACAGCATCAATGTTGCTCCGAACACAGATAGTAGGTGTTGAGTTCTACGATGCCGTGTTAAACAACGAACTTCAATTATTGAAACGTTTAGTCACTCAGCATAAGATAGATCTCAATGCTAAATTCATAGAGGTGAGAAAGAAAAACCATGCTGATTTATGTCCTATACATCTCGCATCGTATCGAGGCTACACATACATGCTACAGTACCTCATTGAATCGAAATGTGACGTCAACCAAACCACAACTACCCTAAGAAGGACAGCTCTTCATTTTGCGGTCTTGCGACACAAGATGGCGTGCATGCTATTATTAATTGCAGCAGGGGCTCAATTGGACGCTAAGGACACATTTAGCAATTCGCCTTGCCACTATGCGGCAGACGACGGGTACTGTCAAATGCTGGACGTGTTGATACGACGTGGTGTCAATGTTGATACTCTGGACATAACGTCTAAGACGCCACTGATGAAAGCTGTGAGAAATAATAAAACGGATGCAGTGTTGAGACTACTGAGAGCCCAATGTAATATTAATATTACTGATAGAAACAGTGATATGGCTCTGCACTATGCTGCCAGAAATGGCTGTGCTGACGTCATTGACATCCTTATTTCCGCCGGAAGTCAAATAGATGTCCAAAATTATTGGGGACGGACACCACTCATGGAAACTGTCTGTTATAATCACAAAGACGCTGTTGCTCGTCTTCTTAAAGCCAGTTGTGATCTAAATAGACGAGAATTCAAAACTGGGGACACCGCCCTGCATATTGCTATTAAGCGGAACTACACAGAAGTTGTTGGTCTTCTTCTTGCCGCCGGAAGTAGACATGATATATACAACCACCAGGGGGAGACAGCTGCTTATGACGCTGTTGTTAGCAACAAGGTCGAAATTATCCGCCTCATGGTCATCCATAACTGTGACCCGGAACAACCAGGGAAGTACTTTTCCGATGGAGTGTATAAGTCTCTTTTCCAAATTGCAGCAGAAAAGGGTCATTTCGACATCTGCCGACTGCTAGCCTCGTTTGGATATGTTGACTTTAGAGCGCGTGGATATATATACATGAATTACATCCCTCCACGTCTTGTTACGGAGCAGGAAGATGTTGTTCAGTGGTTACGGCGGAAAATGCAGACTCCTACCTCTTTGCAACTACTCTGCAGGAAGTGCATCCGTAAGCGACTTGGATACAAAATTGGCAATACGGTTGAATGTTTACCAATACCCAGGTCTTTGAAAGAGTTTGTATTGATCAAAGATATGGACGAAGAAGAGGAAAAACATTTGCGGTGAAAAGACAGCGAGTTCATGTTTTGATGTATGATCGAAGCTTTGATTATTTCTTGTTCTGGTTACAATTAAATGGGGAGTAGTTGAAACCAAAATTACGAGACATAGAAAACTTGATCTTAAAATTTAGTTGGTACCATTGAGTGATTATTCAAAACAAATGCATAAACAAAAGCTGAACAAAGACACCCAAACCTTATTATTTCAAAATAATGTATCAAGTAGGAGAAATCCTAACCATTGTTACTTTGTATCGGGTAAATATACAAAACAATAATGATTAGTATTTTCTGCTATTTTTAATAATATTAATATTTAAATATGATGAATTATATTTCAATAATGATAAGTTATTGTAACGTAATATAGTAAACATACATTTTCTTATTTGAAAAATAAGAAACTTCATTGGCAAAATTATTTGGTGATGCAAGACTTGCATATATGCCAAAATCATCCGTTGAGTGTCGTATGGGGATATCGTTAAGGATAGGTCATTGTTAATTTTTATGCTATTTTTATATGTATATATTATATTATTATATGCATGAACATTTCTCGCAATCACATTGGTCGGATCCTATACACGTGACCAGTCCTCAAAAACTCATGTAGACTGGTTATCCGGTGAATATCGATTTCTAAATATAGCCTGTATGGAAATTCCCCGGAACCTGTCGTAGCACATGCGCAGTTAGACCGTAACGCGATATGTCAGACGACATTAGAAGATGGCTGCTGGCGAACTACATCAGAAAAAAACCTATTCGAGGATAAAGATTCTATCAACATAAAAAGGGCCATTGAACACGCAGTGCATGTCCTCCATGCTTATCTTAAAAAACCACCTAGATGATGTGTTCGAAAGATACGATGCTAAACTGTTGAATTCAAATCTGGATAAATTTTACACGGAGGCTCACGTTCAAAAAGCAGAACCTTGAGTTTTGTTTTGTTTTGTTTTATTTTATTGTTGAAGCATATAATAAAACAGTTATGGGCTTTTGTGCTGGTAAATATGATGTGATATGAACCTGAAAAAGTTTCAGGTTCATATCACATCATATTCACCAGCACAAAAGTCCATAACTGTATATTCTACCACGTCTGTGATGTAACGACGGTTTTCATTGGTTAAAAAGAGTGCATTATTGAGCGATATACCATGCGCGTGCCAATAATCGATGCACGTGAAATAGTGCGCACGCATGCTGTTTCAAAAACCTTCCCGTATTTTATCATGAATTAACAAAAATAGCATAACTGTCAGGCGGGATCAAAATATTTGACAGGCCTGCCATTCAAAAGATTACACGGATCTATAGACCTAAAGTATGTGGGTCCGTGCAGTGAAAATGGTTTATTAATTATTGACATTTAAAATGTACAGGTCTGAAGACAAAATGGAAAATTATTAATTACTTCTGTTTTTACTTCACTGGTTAGTGCCGTACATTTCACGATGTGTGCAATGTGTGTATGTACTGTCAAGCGTTGATTTCATGTTTTGACGAACGATTTCGATAGCGTGCCAATGTTTGATTGATTGAAATTAACATCGTATCTGACGTCACACGTGTTCAGTTGTTTCTGGTCTGCAAAACGTCTTCTGCTTCCAAAAAATCAAAGTGATGTCGAGCATTCGCCTACAGTATACATACCGTGTGTGTAGAATATTGTTGCAAAAAGTAGCATCGGTCTGAACAGTGGTTGCAAAACACAGCTGTCCGGTAAAGTCGGTGAAGGTGAAGGTCGCGTCATGATCAGCCGGTCAGCGACTTTCCATCACGCCATGGCAACCAACTAAATATGCCAACTCATGTCAGGCCTATCTTATGATGTTGTATCACTGGCACTTCCAAGAAAATCCGCTTGGTATCGGAAACGCAATCCGGGAATCCCAACCCTACGCACTGAGAAATGTTGGCGCGACATTTATCAAGTTCAAACGAGGCAACACGATTACGTGATAATTCTTGCACGCGCAAAAGAACAGCGTCTTATTTGTATATCGAATAATCTAGGTAATGTCGCCTTTTAAGACAGCAAAACTTTACAATTAGTTACATTTGACGTGGTAGAATAAAAATAATCAACTGATGTGCGTGCATTATGGTGGAATATATAACTTGGGATTCGAAAATGTTGGAAAATGTTGATTATTTCTTAAATAACGCTTAGTAAAAGTCACCTGATTTACCGCCCCTTTTCTCACAATATATTGCAATATGATTAGAAATTTGGACAATACAAAAATCTAGATGCGACTGTAAGAATGTGTCTTTAATTCGATAAGTTTCATGCAAATGACTTTGATCACGTTTCCAAACAAACTCATATCTCCATGGACCCCGATCTCTGTGTAATTCGTCATAGCTTCTAAAATCCACCTTGAAATGAAATCACGAACCATGGACACTTAAAACAAAT
>NW_018405793.1:20301-38489 GCF_002113885.1 Mizuhopecten yessoensis
AACTCAATATAGTTTACCTGTGAATACTCAAACTAAATATCGGGTTTCCTGTCAATTCTGTAACTAAATATCGGATTACCTGAACAATATTGCATGCGAATACTCAAACTAACTATCGGGGTTCCTGTGAATCACAGTAACTCAATATAGGTTACCTGTGAATACTCAAACTAACTATCGGGTTTCTTGTCAATAACAGTCGATATTGGGTTACATGTACCTGTGAATATTAAATATCGGGTTTCCTACTAATGTTAATAACAAGAACTTAATATCGTATTTCCTGTGAATATTGTAAATAAATATCGGGTTTCCTGTGAGTGACAAAACTAAATATCGTGTTTCCTGTGAATATTGTAACTAAATATCGGATTTCCCTTGAGTAACAAAACTAAATATCGGGTTTCCTGTCAAATCTGTAACTAAATATCGGGTTTCCTATGGATAACAATCACTACATATCGGGATTCTTGTGAATTATGTAACTAAATATCGGGTTTCCTGTCAATAACAGTCAATATCGGGTTACCTGTGAATATGGTAACTAAATATCGGGTTTCCTATAATGTTAATAACAATAACTAAATATCGTGTTTCCTGTCAATTCTGTAACTAAATATCGGGTTTCCTGTCAATTCTGTAACTAAATATCGGGTTTCCTGTCAATAACAGTCAATATCGGGTTACCTGTGAATATGGTAACTAAATATCGGGTTTCCTGTCAATTCTGTAACTAAATATCGGGTTTCCTGTGAATAACAATAACTACATATCGGGTTTCCTGTGAATAACAATTACTTAATATCGGGATTCCTGTAAATATCAAAACTAAATATCAGGTTTCCTGTGAATATTGAAACTAAATATCGGGTTTCCTGTGAATTACAATATCTAAATATCGTAATTATTGTGCATTACTTTTACTGAATATCGGGTTACCTGTACATTATTGCTACTGAATATTTGGTTATCTGTGAATACTGTAACTAGATGTAACCTGTGTATAATTCTGTAATAAGATATCAGGTTACCTGTGTATAATTCTGTAATAAGAGATCAGGTTACCTGTGTATAATTCTGTAATAAGATAGCAGGTTACCTTTGTATAATTCAAAGTAAATATCGCTTAACAAGTGCATCATATAACAAGCTTTTCGGTTGATCCTTGCATTACTTTAAGTTTATGTAGGGATACCTATGCATTACTATAATTAAATATCGGATTACGTGTACATTGCATTAATTATCGGGTTACCTTTGTATTTTTGTATCGAGGCTTTACTGTAATTAAAGTTTTGGTACCTTAAGCTCAGCTCGTCATGCCTGCTTTTCTTAACAAGTCTTTAATGCCAATTGCTTTTTTTCCACAAATCTTAAAACATCCAAATATTTTTATTTTGGGTTCATATGACCTTCTTGAAGCTTATACTTGTATTTTTAGTTTTAAATGTCACTATTTTTTTAAAGGAAAAATGATTAAAAAGTACATGTAACTAAATGAAAACGCATATAAGTTTTTGCGTTAAATTGTGGTTAAGGTAATCTTTGAACAATGGGACAAGATGATTTTTATAAAAGGTCAGAGGTCATGGTCGTAAAAACGTTGTGTATTGCCATTCCTTTATTAAAGTCAGACTGTTGTGTGTCAAGTGTTACTGAGTTAGACTCGTGTGCCTCAAGTGGTACTGAGTTAGACTCGTGTGTATCACATGGAACTGAGTCAGGCTCTTGTGTAGCACGTGTTACTGAGTTAGACTCGTGTGCCTCACGTGTTACTGAGTCAGGCTCGTGTGTAGCACGTGTTACTGAGTTAGACTCGTGTGTATCACATGGAACTGAGTCAGGCTCGTGTGTAGCACGTGTTACTGAGTAAGACTAGTGTATATCACGTGCTACTGGGTTAGACTCGTGTGTATCACGTGGAACTGAGTCAGACTCGTGTGTATCACGTGTTACTGAGTTAGACTTGTGCATATCACGTGTTACTGGGTTAAACTCATATGTATCACGTAATATTGAGTCTGACTCGTGTGTATAAAGTGTTACTGAATAAAACCCGTTTATATCACGTGTTATTGAGATAGGACTCTTGTGTATCACATATGTTACAGAGTAGGAGTCGTGTGTATCACGTGTTACTAAGTAATACTCGTGTATCACGTGTTACTGAGTTAATGTCGTGTATCACGTGTTACTGAGTAAGAGTCGTGTATATCAAGTGTTACTGAGTAATTCTCGTGTATATCACGTGTTATTAAGTAAGAGTCGTGTGTATTACGTATTACTGAGTTATTTAAGAGTCTTGTGTATAGCGTGTTACTGAGTAAGATTCGTGTGAAGCACGTGTAACTGATTTGGACTCGTGTGTATCACGTGTTACTGAGAAAGTCCTATGCGTATCACTTGTTACTGAGTAAGACTCGTGTGTATCACATATTACTGAGTAAGAGTCGTGTATATCAAGTATTACTGAGAAATACTCGTGTGTATCACGTGTTACTGAGTTGGACTCGTGTGTAACACGTGTTACTGCGTAATACACGTGTATATAACGTGTTACTGGGTAAGACTCGTGTGTATCACGTGTCACTGAGTTAGGCTCGTGTGTATCACGTGGTACAGAGTTAGACTCGTGTGTTTCACGTGTTACTGAGAAAGTCCTATGTGTATCACGTATTACTGAGTTAGACTCGTGTATATCACTGAGTTGGACTCGTGTGTGTCGTTTCTTACTCATTTAGTTCAACTGGTATGTGTCAAATTTCATTATTTTGTAAATGTATTTTGAATCTTATTAGATTCAGCTGCGCAGACAATGTTGCTATTGATGAAAGCAATTTCAAAACGATATTTTGTGATCATTAGGTATCAATGCTGTGTTGGTGTCGGCTATTAGTGACAATAACCATACTTGATGTTTTCCTTTTTTTCAAGAGATGTGTTTAAGAAAGTTTTTCTTTGTTTTTGTATTTTAGCAAGTTTGCGAATTTCTGTCTTGATGTTGTTAATATTAGATGGAAATTACAAACGAATTTGGATGGAAATTAAATAACCATTTGGGATAGAGAAGTTTTATTTTTAAAACATGAAACTATATTGAAAGTTTGAATAATTGGATGATTTACAAAGGAGAGGTGCCAATTTGGGTCGATAAGCTATATTTCTACATAAAGATATATTTGTCCAAGAACTACATATTACTTTCTTCATAATTTCATAGTTTTGATGCATTGTGTAACACAAAAGCTGCATCTGATAAAAATGACCAAATAACACGTAGTTGATACGTAGATAACGATGGGGTCGAAGTGAGCGAGTTCGTGCGTATTAAATTCTTCATTGTTCTTTTCATGATTGCTTTGTTCTTTGACACAAAGCTAAACAACAACTGTTATTTGTATTAAGACAAACATCTGACTTTCAGATATATTAGCCCACAATAAAAACTATTGTATCTGATATCTAACCTGACAGTAAAACACCCACCTATATCTTCGTCTGCAAGCGCTTTCATCAAGTTCAGGACATTCTTCAGTTCAATAATAGATCATTGAAATAAATGGACGCACATAAAAATGTTATATTCTTTTATGCTTTTGATTGACATTTTTGCTAATATATTGACATGTATTATCACCCTCTGACAACACCTAACCTATTTATTTGGATGGAGGCCCATATATTTTTGAGTAGAATGTTTACATACCTATCATTCACAGTCCAGTTAATGGAAGTTTTTACTTTCAATACACGGCAATTGAACTTGTATTGTAGTATTTGAGATATAGAGGATCTTAAGATTCAATTCGTCATAATATTCATAATTTGAAAAAACAATATTATGTGTTATCAGCTGACTCCATAAAGGTCAAAACCAAAGTACTCCAATCATAGTATGGTCGTTCCACGAAGTACAAAATAGTTCCAGATTTTCAATAATAATGATTAGTTTTAAATGCAATGAAAATAATAGTGAAAAAAATAAACATTTCAAATTAATTTTATAGGAAAAACATTGAAGTTTATCAGAGAAAAAGTACTTATCAAAGTTGACGATTCTGACCACTCGCAGCACCCTTTAGGTTTTATTACACGTGTGTACTACCAGATGTATGGCATGGCCATGTGACATAGTGGAATTGATCAGTTATTTGATGAACTAATTTATCATCAATAGTACTGCGTTATTCCACCTACCGCTAGCATAATAAATTCATTAGCTTAAGTTGTCAGTATAAGAATACTCTGGATGAATTTGAGAACGATTTGAGAAAGGATTATCCCATTTTCTCAAAAAATAACGTCTGCTCGCTCAACCTGACTCCTGAACCGGAAATACATGTAATATCCCCACAAAGGTGTTCCGCGTAGGAAAAATAGTCCGCCATAAATATTATTAAAAAAATTTTCTATTTGTTTACGTTTGTCACAGACCGAGGGTCGCGATGATCATTAAGCTAGAGGTCAGTTAGAAGATATGGTATTTAGTTGGCTGTTTATTTGGTAGATAAATGAATAAGGTAAAGGAATAGTTTATAAACAGTTCATCACACAATGTTTTCAGGGTTTGTCGTGAGAACAGATGTTCTCGTTGCGACCACTTGGATGAAATCGAGTGGCCCCTGATTATATCCACATGGTCGCGACGAGAAACTAGTTCTCACGACAAACCCGGAAAACACAGTGTCATAATATATAAATAGTTATCGCTTGCTTACAAACCAACTGTTATTTACTGTGCAAAAGGATATCTGTCAGATCTACCGATAGGCCTTTCTGTGTTCTAGGGCTTCTTATGCATGTAGATATACCTGATATAAAGCTGGACTAGGATGCAAGTACATTTTACATTCTACTAACAGATATAAGGACATCTACCAAAATTAGGTGTCATGGGGTTCGATTAAATATCAGTCAAAGCTTTAGAAGAATATAATACTTGTATGTGCACACATTCAGTTATATATTGACTGTTCTGAACTTGCTAAAAGCGCTAGCAGACAACATTCACGGTTTTATTACAGTAAGATAGCAAGGTACGCTTATTCTTTTATCAAAACGATAGTACAGATGTATTCTGATAAAACAGTTTTAAAGTGGTATCGACATATCTGAAAGTTAAATGCATTCCATTTGTGGTCTGGCTTTTCAGCTAAAAAATATAGAACGTACGAACAAAATTGTAAAAAAAATGTATGAGACCAACATTTCTACAGATAATGTGAAGATACCATAAAACAGTTCGGTTAGGTTAGAATATAACTAGGCAAAAACGGCAATATACAACTAGGTCAGCATGACCTATTTATCAACTACGTGCTAGTTTTTCGGTATTTTTTTTCTATATGCAGCTTTAGTGTTACACAGTACATCAAAGTTATGAAGAAAGTTACATGTCATAGGCCAAATGTATATTTATGCAAAACATGAAACTTAGCGTTGACACTTCTCTTTGCTTTTTCTTCTGTCTTACATTTTCGAAGACGGACGAGCTCAGTCAGTTAGTATCGACCTGTATGACTATTAGTGTAAATGATTTACTTACGCTGTGACTGTAAGTTACCTGTAAGTTACCTGTAAGTTACCTGTAAGTTACCTGTAAGTTACCTGTAAGTTACCTGTAAGTTACCTGTAAGTTACCTGTAAGTTACCTGTAAGTTACCTGTAAGTTACCTGTAAGTTACCTGTAAGTTACCTGTAAGTTACCTGTAAGTTACCTGTAAGTTACCTGTAAGTTACCTGTAAGTTACCTGTAAGTTACCTGTAAGTTACCTGTAAGTTACCTGTAAGTTACCTGTAAGTTACCTGTAAGTTACCTGTAAGTTACCTGTAAGTAAGGTATTTTATTAATCATAAGAATACATATATGTTTGATTATATAAGCATATACGTGTGTCCACATCTTCTATGCATATGTAAAATAATCCCAGAAATGAGCTAACTATTCCAGTTATGATATATTAGAGATATTGTATGATATATCAAAGCAGATGTAAATGTAGAATGTGCTGTTTTACTTAAATTGATGTATGTATATGTATGAAAATACAATGACAATGTTTTGAGCAAATTTCGAAATAAAATTAAACGACATTTTATTGTTTTAAACGCTTTCTTTGTTCCCCTTTAGTAATACTTTAGAATAGAATGAACTAGGATATAAGTGTGAACTAGGGTATAAGTGTGAACTAGGGTATAAGTGTGAACAACGGTATAAGTGTGAACTAGTGTATAAGTGTGACCTAGGATATAAGTGTGAACTAGCGTATAAGTGTGAACTAGGGTAGAAGTGTGAACTAGTGTATAAGTGTGAACTAGGATATAAGTGTGAACTAGGGTATAAATGTGAACTTGGATATAAGTGTGAACTAGGGTTTAAGTGTGAACTAGGGTATAAATGTGACCTAGGGTATAAGTGTGAACTATTGTATAAGTGTGAACTAGGTTCTAAGTGTAAACTAGGTTCTATGTGTAAACTAGGATATAAGTGTAAACTAGAGTATAAGTGTGAATTTGTGTATAAGTGTGGACAATGGTAAAAGTGTGAACTTGTGTATTAGTGTGAACTATGGTCTAACTGTGAACTAGGGTCTAAGTGTTAACTAGGATGTAAGTGTAAACTAGGGTATCAGTTTGAACTAGTGTATAAGTGTGAACTATGATATCAGTTTGAACTAGTGTATAAGTGTGAACTAGGATATAAGTGTGAACTAGGATAAAAGTTTGAGCTAGTGTATAAGTGTAAACTAGAGTATAAGTGTGAACTAGGATATAAGTGTGAACTTACGTATAAGTGTGAACCATGGTAAAAGAGGGAATTACAGTATAAATGTGACCTAGGGTATAAGTGTGAACTAGGATATAAGTGTGAACTAGGGTATAAGTGTGAACTAGTGTATAAGTGTGAACTATTGTATACGTGTGAACTAGGGTATAAGTGTGAACTAGTGTATAAGTGTGAACTAGTATAAAGGTGTGAACTAGTGTATAAGTGTGAACTAGGGTATACATATGAACTAGGGTAAATGTCTGAACTAGTGTATTAGTGTGAACTCGTGTATAATTGAACTAGGATATAAGTGTAAACTAGTGTATAAGTGTGAACTATGGATAATTGTTAACAACGGTATAAGTGTGAACTAGGATATACGTGTGAACTATGGTCAAAATGTGAACAACGGTATAAGTGTGAACTAGGATATAATTGTGAACTATGGTATATTTGTGAACTATGGTATAAGAGTGAACTATGGTATAAAAGTGAAATAGGATATAATTGTGAACTATGTTATATTTGTGAACTATGATATATTTGTGAACTATATTAAAAGTGTGAACTAGAGTATAAATGTGACCTAGGGTATATTTGTGAACTAGGATATAAGTGTGAACTAGGGTATAAGTGTGAACTAGTGTACTATTGTGAACTAGGATAAAAGTGTGAACTAGAGTATAAATGTGAATTAGGATATAAGTGTGAACTAGGATATAAGTTTGAACTAGTGTATAAGTGTTAACTATAGTATAAATGTGAACTAGGATATAAGTGTGAACTAGAATATAAGTGTGAACTAGGATATAAGTGTGAACTAGGATATAAGTGTGAACTTGTGTATAAGTGTGGACAATGGTATTAGTGTGAACTAGGGTATAAGTGTGAACTATTGTATTAGTGTGAACAAGGGTATAAGTGTGAACTAGAATATAGGTATGAACTAGGGTATAAATGTGAACTAGGGTATACATGTGAACTAGGGTAAATGTCTGAACTAGTGTATAAGTGTTAACTATAGTATAAATGTGAACTAGGATATAAGTGTGAACTAGGATATAGGTGTAAACTAGAGTATAAGTGTGAACTTGTGTATAAGTGTGGACAATGGTATAAGTGTGAACTAGGAAATAATCATAAACTAGAGTATAAGTGTGAATTAGGGTAAAAGTGTGAACTAGGATAAAAGTGTGAACTAGAGTATAAGTGTGAATTAGGATATAAGTGTGAACTAGGATATAAGTGTGAACTTGTAGGATATAAGTGTGAACTTGTGTATAAGTGTGGACAATGGCATAAGTGTGAACTAAGGTATATGTCTAAACTAGTGTATTAGTGTGAACTCGTGTATAAGTGAACTAGGATATAAGTGTAAACTAGAGTATATATGTGTAAACTTGTGTATAAGTGTGGACAATGGTATAAGTGTGAACTAGGAAATAATCATAAACTAGAGTATAAGTGTGAAATAGGGTAAAAGTGTGAATTAGGGTAAAAGTGTGAACTAGGGTTTAAGTGTGAACTAGTGTATAAGTGTGAACTATGCTATAAGTGTGAATTAGGGTAAAAGTGTGAACTAGGATATAAGTATAAACTAGAGTATAAGTATAAACTAGGGTATAAGTGTGAACTAGGGTATACATGTAAACTAGTGCGTAAGTGTAAACTAGGGTAAACATGTGTACATTTTATGGACACAGTGTGTATCTAATTTTCATCAGCATTCGCGGTTAGAACAATTCAGTCTTTAAACTAAATTACACTCAAATCGTAGGCTATATATTACATTTTACTCAGATCAGCTTCACACAAGGGTTGAAACTGTTGATGTAGGGTGAATCTTTGTTTTCAAGTCCTTGTTGGAGGTTGAGGCATGGTGTCACTTATGCTACTGTAATTTGAAGTAGGTTGTGATTAAAGGGGTTATGCTACTGTAATTTGAAGTAGGTTATGATTTAAGGGGTTATGCTACTGTAATTTTATGTATGTTGTTATTTAAGGGGTTATGCTGATGGAAATATCTATCTTTATTCCAAAAGGGTTCTTAATAAAGATGTTACATGCTCTGTATACATAGCAATTCGGTTAATTTATTGATTACACATTTAATTTTAAACTCGCACAAGAATGTACGATGGCCCGTAAAAACACCCTCGTCATCAAGTACACCAATAAGGACGTCATCTGTACTTGACTCTTGCCTTTTTTAGGTATTTTGTGTGATAAACAAGTCACCTTCGAGGCTCGTCATGCCTACACTGATCATGAAAACCCGTTACAGGTATATATGTACTGGTCACCAACATTAATCGGAACGCCTCACGGTACCAAAGACCAGTCACATCCAAGAAATGTACAATCATAATATCACCTTGACCAAACCGGCCTCTTGAGCTTGTCTCATAGCGCTGCGTCCATCTATCCGCCAACCCTTTCTTTCAGATATCTACTCATCATAAGCAGCTGATAAGCCTTAAAAATAGTTCGATCCTAGCAGTCTCAGCAAACGTCAGTGGTGTATAAACGAAGGGTGTTGCCATCATGGAGACAAAGACGAGGGTTTCATTTATAAGATAACTCCATCAGCACAGGGAAGGATTTTTGGTCTAAACAACAGATGCTCCACAGGAAGAGTGTATGATGTAAATCTTTTACTTTAAGTTTTTCTATTCAATATATACATATTTCGATTTACGTAAAATGCTTAACTGCTTCGATACCTTTTAATATATATTTCAATATGGGTACTCCACTTAAAATATGGGTACTCCACTTACAATATGGGTACTCCACTTACAATATGGGTACTCCACTTACACTATGGGTACTCCACTTACAATATGGGTACTCCACTTACACTATGGGTACTCCACTTACAATATGGGTATTCCACTTACACTATGGGTACTCCACTTACAATATGGGTATTCCACTTACACTATGGGTACTCCACTTACAATATGGGTATTCCACTTACAATATGGGTACTCCACTTACAATTTTCATCCAAACTTACTCCAAACTGCCTATGATTGTCAACAAAGTCAACACTAACGTTATTAAATCTTACAACGATAACATACTCGAGTTCAGAGATAAATTAAGCTTTCTTTTTTGCAGGGTTGAATTTCCAGCCTTTTTTTTACCAGATCATTATTAATCTTCGTTTCGATATTCTGGGCAGATGCATCAGAACATAATAAACACTGTTGCGTTGGTAACATGGTGTCCTTTATATGCTGAAATTGTATTTTTTGTCAGGTAATTTGTTCAGTAGTTAAGTTATTATTCTAGTTAAACAAATAATAAAGTTTTCTCAAAAATGGAGATCTTGGCAACTAGTTACGTTGAGAAAAAGTTACCCAAGAAACTACTACGTAAAAATATGCACATATTTGATATCACATATTAACATCGAAATTATTTAATTTTGTAGTTATCAAAGTTAATTGCATTTAAGTTTTATACCTTAGAGTTAGGTAAAAGCCAAGGAACATTTGATACATTTTGGTATATGTTGCGTAACAAAACACAACTTAATTAAAGAGGTATGGCGGAAAACTGCCCGTATTTCCCTAAGTCGGCATTTATTATTATTACGGGAAAAAAAACTAAGGAGTAAAACATTTCGTGTAGCAAAAATGCATACAAAAGATACAAAACCAATTGAATATGAATTGTTAAACTGCTGAGAAATTAGGTATTGCTAATATGATACTGCAAATATAGCCATATACACTTTATCTATGAAAGTGATGGGGTTTCCCGGAGTTAAAAACATACTTTCAACACTTTCCCATCCGAGGACCAACTTTTGAATAAACCGTTTGTGACCGTGATGTTACATGCAAAAACAAATCGTATTACGGAAAAGTGGCCCTCCTTTGGGAAAGTGCTCAAAATAATGAAAAACAGGGGTGATCAAGTTTCTCTAAACTGCGACCGGTGTTTCTCGGGTTAAATAAGTTCGTAATTGCCAATATCTATTTGTTCTATGTAGCCGAACGTCTAACGCAGTTTACTTGCGACTAGAAAATAAACGGTGCAGGTTCGAACCCTCCTTCAGTTATTTTGTTTTTAAATATTTAGGCATGTGATCATTTTCCTTAATAAGGCAATGGTGTTTTTTTTTTAAATCGATGAAAGATTTTGTTTACATTTTAATAACATAGCTATTGATTTATCAGTTTTGTTAGTAATAATTTCTTTACTATTTAGTGCGACATACTTCTATCGAAGCATGTCAACAAATCCCTGTACACGTGTACAATACAGCTACGCTTTGTAGGTAAGACACTATTTTTGATGAAATTTATGAATTGTTTTACCCTCCAACTGGCAATAGTAATTATATCAAGTGCTTAAACACCAACAAATAATGCCGAAATACCAAATATGTGGTCTGTTTACAATAATCGATTCTTAGACACGGGATTCCGATATTGCTACCTGTATAAAAAAAATACCTGAGGACGCGTCATAACAGTGCACGGTTGGATGCACGCACTAGCGCAACATAGCTTTGGGGAAATAGGCATAGCAACCCGCCATATCTCTTTCCTATTACCATACATAGATCTCAGTTGCAATTGGGGTGGCTTAGGTTATAAGTTTATCCTCACAGCCAGTATACATAAAAGGGTTGAAGTGAACTTAATTCAATGAGGGTAAGGGCCATGTTTAATATTCGTTCGTAACAAAAACAGGAGAAAGTGTGTGTCCTGTTACGATCCTAACACAACTGCTAATGTATAGGTAGCCAGTTTACGTTGAGCTCCAAAGGCATGCCACAGGTTTCATCAATTCACGAAAAAAAGTAATTTTGATAGATTTAGAGCGCAAATAATGGTGTTCACCATGCGGTAAGATAATATTTGTTCGTTGCTGAACTTCGTTACGACCACCACAAATTTATCACCAGGAGACATCAAAAGCGGTGCCATTTAAAATATCAGTGTCCTACACTTTCTTGCTATACGTGTTAGATAGCATAAACTGCTCACTTCAAATCACGAGAAAACTGACCTAAAAGTTTACAATGTACATCCCATCACGGACGTAACATATCACCGCTGGACACTCAAGCCAGCCAGTACGCAAATTACAAACAATTGCGCATGGTCTAGAACCCGCCAGACGAAACTACCCACTGCAGGCGCCATCTAGGTCGATCTATATTTAGATTTTAGGTTTTCCAGTTACTTTTCTATTTACAGCAAGATAATGCCTCCTTCTTTCTTTTTTAGTGATTATGATGCGGTTCGTGTAAATATCCGTATGAAACTGTCATTTTTTACATGAAAAAGATTTGTCAGAATGTGAACAGAGGGACACGAACAGTGACGAACAAAACGACTTCCTTCAATGTCATATTTTTTCCTCATTTTGTGCGAGTCTGTACAATTTTAGTACTCCAGTACGTGCATTGATATCTTTTCTTTACATTGTATTATTCTCTTCATAATAATAGGACACAAACGCCTCGCTTCAATGTCACAATTCGGAGTGAAAAAACATGCCGATTTCGATAATTTGTACGGATTTGTTTTTGCTTTTGGAACTTATTCAAACATTATCTTTTTTTTTATCTCTTTGAGACATATTTAAAACAATGACAGTGTGAAATTTCACAAGTTTATTCAAAATAAGTGGCAATGTCCGAAAAAACAGAGGTACCCTCATTTGAACCAATACTGAATTTTGCCTCAACTGCAATCTGACTGACGTTCAATCGTTATATTTACATTTCCTGATCAGACGGCCGCAGACGGCCATTATCCGACAGAGAACTTTCCAAACAACGTTCGATATTTAAAAATGTAACCAGGCGACAACTGTTAAATGCAGTTAAATGCTCTAATTATATGTGCAGAACATTCTAATGCAATCTCCTCTTTCCCCCAAGGGGGTCACACCATCTGTTTATACAAAAGTGGGTTTGTATAAACTTACGTATAAGGGAATAACTATATAACAACATAACTTGATTCAACTAATTTTAACAAAATCTACTTTGATGACATAACCATTTTCTGACAACTGCTGTATTTATTTCTGTGATACATTGTTGTTGTACGGTTGTCAGTACATGATTATCCATGCGAAGGATTCTGGTTCACGAATGAATGGTATACGTATCCCCTCAGAAACCAATTGACGACAAAAGTGTTAGGAATTCCAATATAAATTCTTCCACAGAGCAATATTACTGCGTAAACAAGACAATTGCCTGGATCTGCATACTGTTTTATAAACTTCAGTTCTACACGACCATGGTCCAGTCCCCCTTGTACGTTTTTCTTTATCCGCCCCGAGAATGAGGTGTTTTCCAACGATGTCATTTGAAATGGAATATTGTTCTGCTACTTAATTTCTGTGTTCGTCCATCCCTCTGAAGCCAAACAACTTTCAATTGTAGAAAAATACCACATAACTTAAACCTTGTGCCGTATTATTATCAAACACATCCCACAGTTTAATTTCCTTAGTTACCGGGTCAGCTCGAGTTTTTAACACTCTGACACCTGCAGCAGTCAGTTCTTTCATTCTGCTGTCCAGACATTGTCGGAAAGTGAGGAATTCACCGTCCTCCTTTTTGAAGAAATTCAACTGTCGGCCATTTTCACGTAAATGTCTCTGTAGCCCGGAAAGAATATTAGTGAGCGTGTTGGGCGGATAGCCACTGCCGTGTTTACGTCGAATTTCCATTACAAACCTTGCCAACCAGTAATTCAACTGTGAATTTGACGCTACTCAAATGTCTACTGGAAGCAAAACATCCGCAAACATTGTATCTAGTTGATTATTTCGATGATTGGCCCACTCACGGTAAACTTGAACACTCCATGAATTCGCCTGGCGAGTTTATTTTAGGAATCCGTAATGGGCTGAGCAAATATACGGGATTCGTCCTGTACGAGTTGTTGAGTTCCGTTTCCAGCTAATTTCCTGGTGTAAGGTCAAATTCAATTCCTAAATCATCAAATACTTTTTGGTCAATTCCATGTCGTCACCCAATAACTGCTTCATTTTCAACTGACCTCGTGTATCTGAGTGTTGAATGAGTTTGACATTTGCCGCGTCGTCGCCTTTTAACTGCTCCGCCCACTCCTTGGTGATTGGCCAATGACTCACTTGTGTCAATGTTGAGTGACATATGCGAAGTAGGTTATTAAATGTTTTGCCGTGTTCTATGCGAAATTGAGCGAGGCGTCAGCCGAGATCAATTTCGCATAGAACACGGCAAAACATTTACGACTGCATTGTCCTCTACGACTGCATTGTCCGCGCACATTTGCTGCTGGAATCGTTGTTGCTTTCTCTAAAATATTTAAGGAATGGGGTGAAAAACCCGTAACTTTTGTAACTTTTACGAATGCCATCAACCCACCAACTACAACAATGTACAACTTTGTAATAATACCGCGGTGGAAAAGTGCAGGTCATAATTTGTATTATGTCTGTGAAATCACGTGATGGGTTAAATCTGTTCCAAGTTGAACGACCGCCACGATTTGAATAACTGAACCTTCCGCTTTAATATCCTCCTCTACGACTGCATTGTCCGCGCACATTTGCTGCTGGAATCGTTGTTGCTTTCTCTAAAATATTTAAGGAATGGGGTGAAAAACCCGACGTGCTCTTTTGTAAAGTCTTGCCACCTCATGATTGAACTGACGTTGAACGAGTAGAGACGATAACTGAGATAGCATATTTTTGCGACTTGCGTGTGTCAGATATCTAATAAAGTTTCATCACTTACTTGGTTCTCATTGCCTTTGTGACTAATAACTTCAGTGTAGTCTCAGTAAAACGTCCACACTTCTGAATCACGTTTGCAAACGGTTGGTCATTCCTCTTTATACCACGTGTTCAATCCGACAAACGTAGAGCTGGCAATACTTTTATCTTAGACACAGAGTCTGTGATACTGGAAAATACACCCTGTTCATCATCTGAGGTACCTATTGTAGGACCGATCGCCTCTGGTCTGACCTCCTGGTCCTGTGGTTGACTGCCCAAGGCGCCATTTTGAGTGTTAAACTAGTATCTCAACGTAACTGTTAGACTGTGAAAAATCACATGAACTCAAATGTTCATCTCATTTTTTATTCTTGTGACCTTTCTAAGGAATTAACCCTTGACGTAACATCGTCCAGACTGGCCTAGATAACGTCCAATTTAGCTTAAACTGTGTATTCCATCGACAGATCGTGAGACCGTCCTGACGGGTGCAGCGTCAAGAAAAGAACTGATGCCCAGGTGGCGTAGCACCACCTCGTGCATGCGTAGTTAGTCGTGGTTATTTTCCCTAGCTACGCTCCCCATTACCAAGGTATGCTCTGAACTAAATTTTGTTTAAACCCTAAAGGGTTAACACCAAGAACTGTGTTCCCTAACCTTGTTTTAATCTAACATTTGTGACCTTCAAAATGAACTAAAATGAAGCTTAAGAACCTGTTAAAGTTTGAAAAAAAAACATATTTGACCCCTGAGACTTTGAATGAAAGTCAAAGACATTAAGTTGAACAAACTTTATAGCCCTTCATCTACGAATGCAACATACCAAATATCACCACCCTATACCATTTGTTTAGTGAGATGACTTTTGAAGAATTATACACAACTGACCAGATGTGACATTGAAAGCGTTTCAAGTTCATTCACATGAACAAACTTATTTTTTAATTTGAAAATGTTTTTTATTATTTTTTTCACATCACAGTACAAATCAAAATACATCATAATGCATTTACATATATCAACATATATACATCACCATAACAATATTATAGGACAATGTCTTGACAATCTTTTCTTAGTACATTTAAAATTAGCGCTTTATATTTTAAGTTTATTCCTACCTAGTAGTTCATGCCATTTCCCCATCTACTGAGGAAGGCAGAATAGCAATTATTTTGATTGTATATACATTTTTCTACTTTATAATAACAACAAATTTGAGTTTTTAAAACAAACATACATCTTACGACGCCTGCTTAAATGAATATATTGCTTAAACAGCATACATACAACGTTAATTGCCGTGTTTTGACAACCTGGTAACCCAAATAACACTGAAACTGGTGAAAGACTTATTTTCAAAAGAGTTTTATCTTGTATCCATTGTTCCAATTCCTGACGAACTTTACTTATCCGAGGACATTCATAAAACAAAGATGCAACAAAGTTTCCTTTTTTCTCACTACAAAAAGTACACATGGGGGAGTCTAACACCTTAATTCGGTGTAGGAAAATATTTGTAGGCAACATATGGTGCACCAGTCTATACTGCAACCACTGTAATCTTTTGTCTTTAGTTATCTTGAAATGAGATCTATTCACCCTTCTCCACTTTTAATTATCTTTTTCAAAATCAAAACCCTATTCAATTTTGAAATATATGTTTTAGTCAGTGATGATCCAATTGAATGCACCAGTTGTTTATTTCTTTGTCCTGGCCCATCTCTTAGAACCATATTAATAAATGTGGGGTACAGGACGAAATTGACTCCTGCTCTCAAAAAAGGAAGGGCTTTCGTAAATATCTTTTTCAAACCCTCATATATAGTGAATGGTGGATGAAAGTCGTAGAAAATACAAAAACTATTGTATGTATAGAGTTTCCCATCGACATCTAATAAATAACGTACATTGAATATACCATGAGAACTTTTGTGCATGTTTAAAACTTTATTTTCGGACCAGCGTTCTCCGCCGATCACCGCCGATCACCGACGATTCCCAGCGTTCACCAGCGTTCACACAACGCTCTTCTGGCGCTATACCAGGGACCACGGACGATTACCAACGTTTCCTCAAACGTCATAGAACGCTGACTCGAACGTTATGGTGTGACGGCCCCATGACACACAACTAAAAGTCATGGGTCAGAATTATCATCCACTCGGATATATTTGGTCCAAAATTTAAAAAAAAAGTCCAATGTTTTTTTTTTTTAATTCCATGACACGGAATCGAACGCCTTTTTAAAATCTACAAACAATGCTAAACCAGACATACTATTGATATCTGTTTAACTCATACTATCATAATGCCGTTTAATACATTCCAAATTAAACGCGATTTATTTTGATTTTCGAATGATGACTAAGTAGCTGACAGCAGTTAGCACCCCCTGTTGGTAAAGTAATTGTAAGATAAGGGGGCGCTGAGGGGTCAATCTGAAAATGCGCAGTGGGATACAGCGCATCCTTTTTCATCCCACCATCGAACACGTAACACGTACATCAAGTCAAGTCGTATTCAAAATTAAAATAATTATAATGCCAGTGTACAAGAAGATCGGCGGAAAGCGAAAGGCAACAGGAGGTACTCCGGCTAGGGCGCTGGGGCAAAGGAAGAGACGGCGCCCGGCAAAGTTTGCAGAGGAGCCTACCAGATCAGAGCCAGAGCCGGAGCCGGAGCCGGAGCATGAGGCCATGGTGCACGTGGTCAATGAATACCACGCAGGTCCATTGCCGGCAGTCCAGGGCAATGGTCAGCAGGATGCTCCGAATGCTCCGACAGGTATACAACTAAATACCGTTTTTGATGTTTGGGGTTCCGTTCTCAATAATGATTTTCCGGCGCAATCCCCTGTTCAACCTGCCCCTACATTGTTAAGTGGGGGATCAACTACATCCCCATTCCCTTTAGGCATGGTCTCTACATCATTTGGTGGGGGAGCAGCGGCGGGAGGGAGGGATGACTCATCAGTACCGGACATGATAGCGTGCGCGGATGACGATATGACCACACATGTGCCCGCACAGCTTAGACAGAAGATATGGTCTAACCAGTTCATAAATTTAGCCTTGTTACTGAAGGGGAGTACAGAGCTACAGGATTTTTATGCTGGAAATAGTCTATTTCTGAATGCCAACGGCACTATTGAGTCTAAGCCGAAGGTTTTAAAAGATAGAATTCCTACAATTGAAAAGTGGACCGATGCTTTTCTAATATTTATGCATATTTACTTGCGTAAATTTCCCGATAAGGCATGTGAAATGATTCAATATATTTCAATCATTCGGGATGCGGCCACCAGGTGTCAAGGCGCCGGATGGCGTGTCTATGATGAGCAATTTCGACTACGTCAGGCAATTTCTTTGCAGTCATGGTCAAAATTAAACTCAGATCTTTGGCTGAGACTGATAGCTGTACCGCGCGTTATGAGCGGGGCCAGCATTACCGCAAGTTCATCATTGGGTAGTGCTACCGTTAAGACTGGCATATGTAATGCATACAATGACAATAAATGCAAGTTCAATCCATGCAAGTTTAAACATATTTGTAAATATTGCCATAGGGGCACCCACAGGGCAGCTGTGATTCCTTTCGTGGCAAAAACCAAATGGGCCCCAAAGGAATTAAACAGGGAAAGGTATACTCTGGGGCCAACTCCAGTAAAAAC